>NC_056736.1:729442843-729570343 GCF_019279795.1 Protopterus annectens | reverse complement strand
ATTACTCTGTTAAAGTGTCTAAGAATTTGGTTTACCATCACTCTTAAAAAGTCTAAGATATGGCTCACATTAAGAGGTTTACTATTTATTTATTGATTGCTTGCTTTTGTTTACCAGGAAAGTCCAAATAGGCAGAGGATGTTTGGTGTGAAATGTTACATTTTAAAGAATAATTAGAAGGCAGTTATACAAGATCTACAAATTAAATATACATCAACGCGCACACTAAAATTATATGACAGTTAATCAAAAAATAATAAATGTACATACATATAGTAATAAATGAACATACATAGAATTTTAACAATATGACAGTTAATGAAAATATGAAAGTTAAATGAAGCACACTAAAATATTAGCAAATGTCAGGCTCAGATATTTTAAAAGTAGACATTATTTACTATACAAATTAACACACTGTGACATCTGTTTTATTCAGCTGTGAAAATAATACATCACTCAAGTAAACAAGTACATTTTAGACTCAAGCTGTGTGGATGATTTAAATTAAAACATTTTATTTTACAGACAGCAGTCTTAAATCAGACAATTAAGAAATTAGCAAGTGTAATAACAGTAATTTAGTGGTGTAGCAGTTAGACTCCCTTCTTATAGAATAGTAACCTTGTGTCAGGGTTCTACACACTCAGTTAATACAGACTGTTCACCTTTCCATACTGAGGGATACCAAGTATTGCCTAAACTGTGCAGAGGTACAGAATGGTACAATTTCATGGCTCTTATGATTTTTTTTTTCTTTCTGCCACTGTTTTTACCTTTCCACAGCTGATCATCAGCTGGCCCCAATTCCCTGCCTACATCTACGTATACCTGGCCTATGTCAGGGTCAGTGAGAAGATCAAGGACTCTGAGACAGCATCACACTGTGACAGGCAGTATTTTTCTTCTACTTTTTTCCAGACACTGATTGTACTTGCCCAGTACCACCCTATGGGTGAGATGTGCAATGGCCATCAGAGCTAAACCATCCTTTGCGTCTGCTAGAGGCTAATGTCAGCAGTAAGCCCTGCTCATATTTAGGCTATCCCTTGAGATGTAACTTGAGGATGGATTAGGCTTCCAGTTGCACCTTAACATTTTTCTCTGGTGTCCAGCAGGGAAACTGAATAATGACAGTATGCCGTGAATGCATGCACCTCCCTAGCCCCCCCCCCCAACAGGATGGTTAGACTCATCCCCTGACAGTGTCTCAGACTATGGTAACTGCTAAACAAACACAGTTTGCCTGGGCCTCTACACCATGGCCACAGCTGATTCCATAGCTCTTAAATGTAAGAGGTGGCCCTTGGCCTCTACACCATGGCACCAGCTGATTCCATATCTATTTAATGTAAAAGGCAGCCCTGGGCCTCTACACCATGGCACCAGCTGATCCCATAGCTCTTTAATGTAAGAGGTGGCCCTGGGCCTCTAAACCATGGGACCAGCTGATTCCATAATAGCTCTTTAATGTAAGAGGTGGCCTACACATACATTATGCCATTTAAAGATGAGAAACATTCTCCATTAACAGCAAAGTTATGTCCCATCCCTTTTACACAGATGGTGTTCACTAATGCTGATTCATCTTTTGCCTAATGATGTACACGGACAGGCTGACCTTCCTGATAAGGCAAGCCATACCCTTGACTATCTGCAGAAGGCAGAGACAATTTGTTTTATAACATGCCAGATCATCATTACATTCTAATCTAACAAGGTATCCAGTGGTTGAAATCTGTTCCTTATAGGGTTAATTCCTGATTTTCACTCATCTCTAGGAATTATACATGTGAGATGTGTTTGTACGGGTTTTCTCTGGGTGCTCTGGTTTCTTCCCCTTTCTCAAAAATATGCTGAATCAATAACTACTTTAATGTGTCCATGTGTATTGTATTACATTTTGTGACCTGCATCATGGCTGAAAAGGGTGTGAGGACTCGTTCTGCTAAACAGAGGAAAAATAATGATGTCAGACCAAGAATGGAATTACATGTTGATAAATACAGCATACTATTAGCTGCATTAGTAAAATTGCAAATAAAGGGAGACTAAATGTGGTTTTGCATAACAAAAAATATATAAAACTTTTTATACTACAAATGCATTAGGAGTTGTTTATGAACACAAATGACTGACTTAAAAGTTCATATAGTATGAGTTTAGATACAGTATGCATGAACATTTTGAAAATTATAATTACAGAATTTACTACCAAAAAGCCTCAATAATAAAAATTACAATTAATTCTCATTTTTTCATAACGGTTATTAAAATGGGGTGGCACATTGGTAATACAGGTTACCAGGTATGTCACAACTTTTGTTTTCTGGTTCAGTCCCATCTGGTCTGTTTTCTGTGCAGAGTCTGCATATCCTCCCTGTATCTATGAGTTTTCAATGGCTTCTCTGATTTTCTTTTGTAACACAAAGAAATATAGCTAGATGAACTGGATATCCTGTAATTAGCCATATATGAGTGTGCCATGTATGAACGAGTCTGTGTGTGAGTCAGTGTAATTAATTAGCCATATACGAGTGTGCTATGTATGAGCAAATCTGTGTGTGAGTCAGTGTAATTAATTAGCCATATACGAGTGTGCCATGTATGAACAAGTCTGTGTGTGAGTCAGTGCAATTAATTAGCCATATACAAGTGTTCCATGTATGAACGAGTCTGTGTGTGAGTCAGCATAATTAATTTGCCACATACGAGTGTGCCATGTATGAACGAGTCTGTGTTTGAGTTAGTGTATGTTTTCTTCTACTGATAGGCACCTTGTTTAGGACTGGTTCCCCTCCTTTATACTCACTATTTTCTGGGATAGGTTTTGGCTCCCTGTCACCCTTAATAGAAAAAAGGAAGGTATAAAACAATGAATGAATGAAAGGATTATTAAAAGCAAGTGATTTTTATATAGAGCAGGTGATCAAGTTAACTGCAATTGATACAAAAAAGAACATTTAAAAGAGGCAGTCATTCTTTCAGAGCATAAACAGATATACAAATGCATATGCTGGTAAAAAATTGCAATGTTTATATATCAACGTATGAATAAAGCTTATAGTTTTGGTTTGAGTATAGTATGACATTCTAAATACTAAGAAGAATTCACATATCACTGATCATGGATGCAATTTACAATAGGTCTACAAAACTGGACACACAAATACAAATGATGCTATCCTGGAAGACAACTGAAATGAATTATGCAGCAAATACTATTACACATGAAAAATACTGATTGGCAAGAAAATATACAGACAGCTTAACTCTTTGGTAGTACAAATAAGACCATCTAAAACTAAGTTATGTGACCACAAATATTCAGTAGCTATCAACTATAAAATTATTAACACCTGCAAAACAACTTAGGTTTCATAAGAGGAACTTTGTGAGGGAAAAATGCATTTTGTGTTATATAAAAGAGCTGCACAGACCAACAGATGATTATCTGTTTGGATCTTTGTTGACAGATATATTAAATGACAGGTTTGTATGTATTATATGCTTCGAGTCATGCAAAATAAATTATTTCAGTAACAAACATAGAACCATTAACTAAAATAATAGCAAGAAATACCTTAGAATCAGAAAAGGATAAAAAGAAGTGCAAAAAAAATGTTTATTGGCTCTTCCACTAAACAAGTGTGTTATCAATGCAGCAGAAGGACATGGGGTATCATAAAATGCTGGCAATAAAGTATAGAATGTGTCCTAAAAAGACATAACAGAAATTAGTCTACATGAAAAAAAAGTTAAAAAGGAGGAAGACAGGGTGCACAATAATGAACAGGATTCAAACCTGATATATAAAATGGTGGTTGTGAGAATTGAGAAGGACAGATGACAGAGTTAATTACACAAGCTGAGACTTATGATTTAATGTCCTTTGAATATGTAAATGAAATGGACAGGTTAGAGGTAGGACAGTTAGTTGGTTTCATCCCGAACATGTAGGAATAAAACTTAAAACCACCTTGAACAGAGACTGTTGTGTCTGTGATTTTCATTCAACATATTTTATTGGCCAAGTCAGAAGTGTTACTAAAGATTAAGCGACAGCATTTCCAGTGGGCAAGAGGATCGTACCTGTGTCATATGCTGTTTGATCCAAATTAGTAATTATATAGAAAAAAGTGAGAAAGGGCTGTGTTGGCAGAAAAGTGAAGAAAAGTACTATAACAGCAGTACTAGTACATAAAGAGTTAAATTAAGTAATATTTGTATCAACAGACACTTTGGACATCATCATTAAGTCAAGACAATGCAGTGTTCCCTGACCCTAAAGACTGTATAGATACATCCCTGATAGGATGTGGAGCTATTCTCAGAAATTCACTGTCACAAGGATACTTACAGAAAGAGACAAATTAGTTTATTTTAATACAAATCCTAAGGATAAATGAATGAAAGAGGTTATTACAGTATAACTGACTGATTTTCAAAGAGGTTATTACAGTATAACCGAATGATTTTCAAAGTGGTTTTATACCTTTCATTTAGCAAAGGCAAATCAGCCAAGAATTTCAAAAATATGCCATTACACAGTGTTAACTACCTTATATTCAAGCAGCAAGAAAATGGACACCTGGATAATCCACTGACATTTCTAGACCAGTGAAACATGCTATGAACTTCAAGAAATAGAAACCTAAATGATTTTTTCAAAAACATAATGTTATACTATGAGCATTTAAATGATAAAGACAGAGAGCAAAAATCTCAAATAAAATGGAGGCCATGCTAACGGTACTAAGCCTAAGAAATTGTCATAGCTGGGGTTGCACAATTAAATGTAGTTGTATGAATGGGTGTTCAAAGTGGGCTGACTGTGGACATGCATTCAAAGAAACAAAACTGTCACAGTGGATGAAGTGTTTACCCAGTTTGATCTGTCTTTATCTATTAGGAAGGCTTGGTGATTCCCCAAACAGAACTGACAATACTCTATCACATAACTCCAATCTGATACAGAAAGATTCAATGCATTTTTTTCAAGATCATTGATTACTAATGCCTTTAAATTGATCAAGACAGAGGAAAACCCTAGCTAGGTTTTAGGTATGAAGATTTCGACCATATTTGTATAGAAAAAGGTTTATTCTAATAATCAATGGCCAGTTCTTACTAGCTATCATCAAACAAAGAAAGAGGTTATCCACAATGCCTGCAGACAGGTTGAAGCATCAGTGGCCTCATTTCTAATGGGATAGTCATATGTCCCTGACCACAAGGCTACAAGCAGTGAGGTAATCCTCATAGGTTGCCATGATCTCGATATGAAAATCTTGAGGAATCAATAAAGATGGATCCTACAGAGATATATCAAGCAACAAGTGTATCAACAAACATGGATCCTAGAGAGATATATCAAGCAAAAAGAGGTGTGTACTTACCACAACTTAGCATCTGTGTTATCCTGTGTCACTATTTCAGCACTTCTGGGTCGTAGGATCTGACATCAGATCTGCGCCAGCAACTTTCAGACAGATCCTAGGCTCGAGCTCCTCCCACTCCTATAATCCATTGCTGGCCTCTAACCCCTCAGATTGAGTTTGCCCCAGAGCTAGAAAGCTAGAAGACAGCCAGAGTAGACCAGAACCACCAAAAAGGATATCTCCAATTCCTCTAGATCCAACAAGATGGGGGAAGGAGGGAGAGAGTGATGAATAGTGACATAGGATAACACAGATGCTAAGTTATGGTAAGTACATAACTCTTTATTGGATATTTTCCATGTCACTGTTCCTCACTTCTGGGTCAGAGTCCCCAGCTCCTATCCAATTTGTGGAGGCCTCATGGATGGGCATACTGAAGCACTGTGGAGCCAAAGGAAGCCCTGTTTCTTGAAACTAGGTTGAGTTTGTAATGAGTAATGAGTAATGAAGGTGTGAGGAGTAGACTAGGTGGCTGCAGGGCAAATCTCATCTAAAGGATGTCAGGCTAAATAGGCAGCTGATGTAGCCACATATCTAGTGAAATGAGTTCTGACAGGTCCTGGCAAAGACAGTCCCTTAGAAGTATAAACTGTAGAAATACAATGGGATATTCAATGAGATATTGTAATCTTGGACACCACCCGACCCAGTCTGTTGACGGAGAAGGCCATAAATAATTGGTATGACTTGAGAAAGCTGCTTGTCCTGTCTAAACAGAAATCTAATTGTCTATATACACCAAGTGGGTGGAGCATATACACTCCTTTATTAGAATGGTCGGGAAAGAAAACTGGAATGTGAATGGTCTGATTCAAATTTGCTTTAGTGGCTACCTTGGGCATGAAAGAGGGATTAGTCCTGACAGCCACTCTGTCCTTATGAAAACTCATATATGGAGGCTTGATGGAGAGAGCCTACAATAAAGAAACTCATCTTACTGAAGTTACAGCCACCAAAAAGGTGGTCTTCCAAGACAAAAACTTAATGTCACAAGTCGCAGTAGGCTCAAAGGCACTCTGTGTAAGACACTGCAGCACTAAGTAAAGGTCCCAAGGAGGGGAGGGGTCTTTAATAGGAGGCCAAAGCAGGAAGACACCTTTCAAAAAGGCCTTACAGAGGTGAGAAGAAAAGAAGGTTCCTCGCAAACATGAAAATTAGAAATGGCCATCAGCTGCAGCTTAATATTGGAGAAGCTGGCTCCATCCTGAAAGAGAGAAGACAAGAATAATAAGATGTCTGGAATGGGAGCTGAAAAAGGATCCAGATTACACTGAATGACCCAGATAGAAAACCTCTTCCATTGACTATGACAGAACTTTCTGGTGAAAGCCTTCTGAGAGGCCAGAATGATGTCTCTAACAGGGGAGGCAAGCCTGGACTGGTTTAGAATTACAGGAAGTGGACAAACCACACAGTCAGATGAAGAGTCTGAAGGTTTGGAATAGAAAGATGAGAGGGGTAAGATATCAAATCCAGAAGGGGTCCAGTACACAAGGGGGAGTACGTCAGATGAGACCTGAGGAGGGGGAACCACACCTGCCAAGGCCAGAAGGAGGCAATGAGGCATCGAGCTTTCTGAAGTACTCTGGGAATAAAAGGTATAGGAAGGTAAGCATAAAGGAGACCCAGAGGCCAATCTTGGACAACAGCATCCCGGGGAAGTCCCCGATTGGAGAGATCAGAGTGAAGTACTTGCTGCATTTGTGATTGAGAGAGGAAACACATAGATCAAAGCACAGTTGACCCTACTGAAGGAAGACCTATCTCACCACTGACGGATTCAGGGACCACTCGTGAGGATTCAAGCACCTCTGCTGAGCTTGACTGCTAGCTCATTGGTCTTCATGGGAATGTGCATTGCAAGGAGAAAGAGACCAAAGTATATCACCCATTCCCACACTCTCATGGCCTTGCGACAAAGCAGATAAGAATGTGTGCCCCCCTGTATGGTGATGTACCATACAACTGCCATGTTGCCCATGTGCACTGCAGTGGTACCCTGAGGAAGGCAGTCCTGAATGGCTTGCAATGTGAGAACTGCCACCATCATTTCTAGTACGTTTATGTGCAGTTTAATCTCTGCAGGGGACCACATACCTTTCCCTGGCTATGCCCCTCCCCAGCCCCAGCAGGGAAGTGTCCATGGTCACTGTGGCACTGGGAGGAGGAGGCGGAGAAGGTCTGCCCATGAGGAAATCAGGAGACTGAATCCACCAAAGATGATGATACCTGCACACCAGAGTGAAGTGGATGGAAGCTGTCATTGGGTGGGACACAGAAGACCATTGAACCACTAGAGTCCACTGTAGAACCCTCGTGTAAAAGCTTGCTAATGGCATCAGATAGACTGCCACCGCCATGGACCCCAAGGCCCTGAGAATGAAGTGGACCAGAGGATGAGACAGATCTTGGAGACACTTAGCATGGGATCTGATTAGTTGTACATGATTGGGAAGTAACTCTGCAATCTGTGACACAGTGTCTAGCTGGATTACAATAATCTCCAAGTTCTGGGTCAGAATTAGATATGACTTGGCTAGATTCATAGTAATTCCTAGCTGGTCGAACAGGCGAAGAAGGTACTGAATGACTGCAACCAGTCATTGCTTCATGGGAGCTGTGAGGAGCCAATCGTTGAGGTAAGGAAACACCTGGAATCCCTGCTATCTCAGGAGAGCTGCCACCACTGCCATGCACTTGGTGAACACCTGGGGGGGCTGTAGTGCGACTAAATGACAGGGTCCTAAATTAGTAATGATTGGCCCCTAGATGAAAGTGGAGATGTTTCCTGGCGCATCCGTTTATTTTTATATGATAGTACGCATCCTAGAGATTTAAAGAGCACATCCATTTATCCTTGAAGTTCAGGATTGGACATAGGTCCCACATTTTCTTTGGCACCAAAACGAAGTAAGAGTAAGTTCCAGATCCTTGTTGTCCTGGTGGGACCTCTTGGATGGCTCTCTTCTGAAGAAGCTTGAGCACTTCTTGTTGAGCTAACTCCCCCTGATGGGGTAGTGCATCGGGAAGAATTTTCCTAGGTGGTGGAGGGTGGGAAAAGGGAATAAAATAACCCCTGGGAAAAAAGTTTAGCACCCACCAATCTCTTGTGATGTTTGCCAAGACCAAAGGGTGCAGAGACAAATGGTGCATTACTGCCTCCAGAGCAGGACAGTCAGGCAACACTTCAGGAGCACTGGAAATGGTTCTCAGAGAAGGGTTTTCTGGAGCCCTGTTTTTGTGGACCCCCTATGCCTTTTGGGTGGCATGTACCATTGAACACTCTCCCCCCAACCTCTAAAAGAGGGTTCATCCTGAGCCTCTTGAAAGGAAGACTACAACTTCCTGAACTAAAATTTCTTACTCACTTGTTGCGTCTTAGAAAAGGCTCTCTGAGGAGAAAAAAACTTGATTCCCATAGCTGACAAGGTGTTCCCCCTCTTGCTCACTGCAGGTCAGTGTGTCTTTGACTGATGGACCAAGGAGTGTTGATCCATCAAGGGGGGCATTGGTGAAGGATGCTTTAAAGGACTCCTCAAACCCACATAAGCACAGCCAGGTGAAAAGCTGAGAAGCAATGTCTGTGCTGGCCATTCAAGAGGTGCCTTCAACAGCATTGGAAATCAGCCTCATCAAGGAATTAGCAAGTGATGCAAGAGTGGATAGCTTGGGAGACACTTTGTACAAGTCCCCAGCAGACATCATCTCATAAAGGGAAGTGGTAGGATCCTTAACCAAATCCCTTTGGAGGTGGTTGAAATATGCCAAGTAACTAAGCGCCCACAAACTGAATGTAGATGAGGTGAAAACCCATTTTCCATGTCTGTCAGTCACCCAGGATTCATGATTTGGAGGATGGACACACATACTCTGCTCCGCCAACTACTTTTTAGTGGCAGCAGCTACCACTAAAGCATCAGCTGATACCCCTTTGGACCCAACTGTCTCTCTGAGGATCAACTTAAAATTTGTCTGCCCATTTGGGCACTGGGTCCACAGTAGAGGGCTCCTTCCATACCCTGCTGGTGATAAGGTCTATCAGTTCCTTGGTAGGGAGAAAACCCAGGTGGTAGATGGTCCCATCCCAAAGGCCTTCAGGAACATGGACTCCTCAGAGGGCGGAGGTTGGGAAGACCACCTACATTTCAATCTCTAGGATGTCTCCAAAGAAAACATCTTTGGGAGGAGATCTGGGGGACCCGTTCCATTCATTGAGGTCTGTATCCTTGGTGAGAGGCTCATTGTGGAGTCTAGGTGCCTTGTCTTGCATGTTCTTTTCCAGGGCACATCCTCTGAGGGAGGCTCAGGGGAGGACTTGGAAGAGTGGGTACCCCAAGTGGGGTAACTCCCCCTTGAAGGCCAGTTCAGGAGGGCTGACTGGGAGCAGAATGAGAAGGATCAGCTCTGAGAGATGAGGAGGGCTGGGAAGGGCCCTGAAGAGCAGGGGAGGCAGCTCCAGCAGTGGAGAAAGCCCTTTCTACTACCCAGAAGGCCAAAGGGTTAGACAATGCCCCCTCCCCATTCCCAGCAGACAAGGCCAACTGAGAAGAGGGGAGTAGAGCATGCTACCACCTGAAGACCACCAGATAATATGGTCCCCAAGTTGTTGAAAGCCAAAGCATCAAGGGGCAGAGACTAGTCTGAAAAAACTGGACAGAAATGCCCCAAGGACTTCAGAGTAGCCGCTTAGGTCTGGGACCCAGTCTGCTCCAAGGGAGGAAGGGCAGAGCTGGTCAAGGACTCAGACAGGGTTGAGACAAAGTGGGGATCTGGAAATCCCCACTGCTTCCTCACTGCTCCCCAGGTCTTGGTAGTCTGAAACCACCTGGGTCAGAAGAGGAGATGGGAGTGTAGGGGCAGGGCAAGGACCCCTGCCTGGATGGGCAGGGGATGAATGAAGCCCCAACTCTATTTGAGCCATGAGGAAGGACCTCATTATTCTGTCTATGTAGGATAGGAGCAAGCTCCTAGAGTACTTAGAAGAGGCAGATGATTCAGCCGGCAACATGTGTCTAGACCCCGATGACCTCCTAAACCTGTCATAGAAATGGCTCCTGTGCCCAGGAGCAGTGAAACGCTGCCCTGAGCCAGAACACAAAGGAGAGTCCATGATCAAGATGGTGGGATCTGACACAGGTCCTGGAGCCATCTGCTTCAGATCTGAGGTCACCTGAGGATCAGAGTGTTTAGAACTCAAACTCCTTGGAACTGAGATTGATGGATCCATGGCATTCTTAGTCATGGTCAGATATGAAGGCCTCGATCTGGAGGCCTTGGATCCGAGAGTAGACTCCTAAGACCTAGAATCCAAAGGCCTAGAGTAGGAGGCCTTGGATCTGGGAGTGATTAGGGGGATCTTGGATCCGAGGACCTCGGATCCAAGAGAGCTAAGGCTGGAGTCATATCCAAGGAGATAGGATTTGACATCCTAGGATTCTTAGCGGAAGAGGACCCCAAGATGCAGGGAGCTTTGTCTTGTGGTCACAGGGACCTGGCTTGGTCAGAGACTGGACCAACGTCCTCCCTCCCCAAGCCATAACTTTTAATTATAACTTATTATGGCACTCGACCAAAGTCCCGAGGTTGAATGCGGCACAAATGCCACATTCAACCTCCAGGTGGACAGCACCCAAACAATAGAGGCACTCCTTGTGCAAGTCGGAAATGGGTATCTTCTGACCACATAAGGAGCACCTCTTAAACCTTGCTGGTTTATCAAGCATAATGGATTTAACAGACCAAGCACCAAATCCAACACAGAACCAAAGCCGTAAACCAGGGGAATAAGCCACAGTCAAAAAAAATGGAGAGAAATAAGCAACAACAATCACACAACTACTATGCACAAGAAAGGAACTAAGTCCAAGGGATTTAAAAAAAGGAAAAATGGCACCAAAAGCCAGACTGAAGAAGAAAAATAATTAGAAAGGGAAGGGAGGCTAGAGGTACAAAAAAACTACCAACTTAGTAAGCAAAAAGAAAAAAACAAAAAAAATAGATCTCAGGTTAGAAAAACAAAGAATGCTGTAGACTGTCTCAAGGCCCTAACCCTGAAGTCTGTCTCCCATAGGCTTTTGAGGGGAGATCTATGCCTGGCATACAGGGCATTGTTAGACCCCAAGCTGATGGACACCCTGATTATCCACAAAACAAACATCAGAATTACCCATTCTAAAGACTTAAACCTTGCCTGTGATATAAATAGGACCTGCTGTCAAGATAGGTATGTATCCCAGAGACTACCCCATCTATGGAATAGGCTCCCCATCCATGTCAAGCAGAGTTCCTCCCTAACCCAATTCAAATGCAACTTGGACAATTGGATGGGAAACCGGAAATTCATCCCTATTTTGGCACCTGTCTCATCTCCCAGACCCACGATTACATTTGTCAAGGGTATCAGAACTTGTCAGAGATTTGGGATGCATGGCTAGGCTTAAAAATGTCCTTGTGGTCGTTAGCCTAGTAAACACCTATGAACCTATGAAAAATTCACTTATCCCCAAGAAGAACTCGAGCAAGAAGGAACCACATCTGTAGCAGTGAGCAGCAAATGTAATCTAGGGGGTTAGAGGGGAGCAAAGGATTATGGTAGTGGGAGGAGCTTGAGCCTAGGATCTGTCTGAAAGTTGCCAGCTCAGATCCATTGTCAGATCCTACGACCCAGAAGTGACATGAATAATATCAGATCAAATGTATCAACAAACATGGATTCTACAGAGATATATCAATCAGCAAGTATATCAATAAACATTGATCCTACAGAGATATATCATGCAGCAAGTGTATCAGCAAACATGGATCCTATAGAGATATATCAAGCAACAAGTGTATCAACAAACATGGATGCTACAGAGATGAATCAAGCAAAAAGATCCATGTTCATTCTTGCCTCAACTAATAGAAATCAATAATAATGGGGAGCTTTTACTTTTACTAGTTCATGGCCAACAATGAACCTTTGAGCTCCTCCTCTACCCACAATGCACCACCCATAAACTCCCTCAGATCTCGTTTGGCGCTTTAGCAGTTAGACATGGTCACCTCCAGCTCTCAGGTTTTCAGTGAGAGAAGTCAATTTTCCATATTTCCTTTCTAAACGTCTTTACAAATAACTATTCCTTTAATCTTTAATCTTCATTTTTCATTTTAAAGTGCTTCTTCCATTATCTTTCTTATATTTAGAGAGTAAAACTTCTACCATCATAGCAAGGCCTGTCTACTTCCCTTTTACCCTTCTTTACACATAGTGTAATCTCTTTCATTACCACTGTTGGTATTCTGTCTTTTCTACAAGTCTTTTTCTTGTAGTTCTTAAGTACCATTGCTGGTATTTTTTCCTTTTCATATTTTCCTTTCTTACTTTTAATTAAAAAAAATACTTTAACTTCCCTCTCTCTTAACTAGGAAAATGTTTGAGGAGGGTCCAGCAGGTTTAAAAAAAATGTGACAAATGTGGGCACAAGTTGCCTTTGTTTGATGCCCACAATCTTTGTGTGTATTACAGTATTTGTCATAGATTCAATCCCCCCCCCCCACTTTAACAGACAGGAAAAATAAGCTGATTTTAAAGCCATCTTGCATTTCTGAAGCCACTGCTGGGGTTCAATCCCCCAAACATAAATCTAAAGACCCGTCAAAAAGGTCTAGATCCTTGGATTCTCCAGCCTCTACCTCTTCTGTGTCAAGAAGAAAGAAAAACTGGATCCAAAGCTACATGCGATCCGACCACACACATTTCGGATCCTGCATCCTAGAATCTGACCAAACATATTTCAAATCTTACATCTTTGGATCTGAAGCCCTTACCAAGAACTACATAGTCACCAAGTCTGGATTCAATTCCTTCCAGGGTGCCCTCTCCCTTTTTCGGGAGCCAATCAAAGTCATCATCCCTGGAATCCTCTCCCTCCTCCAGGAGTCTCATAGAAGTGGATGAGGAGAGTAAAATGAGGAAATGTTTCACTCAGCAAATTCAGAAGGGAGTTCTCATGGTTCCTACCCCTTCGGGTAATAAAGTCTATCCATCTTCCACTCCACTGATAACAGCTCCTTCTCTAATTCAACCTTTAGTTTTTGAGCCTCCTGATCCCAGCTTTCTAGGTCTGTTTGGTTCACATCCAAAGAGAACATAGTCTTCGGATTTGACTACTGTTCTGAGTGCACTGGTTCAGATATCCTCAGAGCCAGATGACTCTCAGAGCCGAAGCTTCCCCTGAGAGGATGGGGTGGACTTCCAGGTTTTTGGAGCCATCTCTTCCTCTTGGAGCTTTGACACTGGACAGCTCATCTCTGACTTCTGCCTCAGGTGGATTTCTGCTGGGACAGAGGGAGGTAATGAACCAGAAACTCACCTTCTTGGCTTCCTTTTCTCTGAAGTGGTCTTTCAGGCAGTGAAGTGTGTGTTCTCTACTCCGCAGGTAAGATGGGTCCTTCCCCATCAGATCAACACTCTACTTTTCGGATGACATTGCACCATGATCCTCAACATTCTACCTCACAGGGACAGCCAGCCCAAACTTCCAGTCTACCCAACAGGGTATTTTGATCTCTTCTGATACTTCTCTGGACCACCACACCAAGGAAGTCCCTAGGAAGAGAAAATACAAAAGGAGGTACTTAGACTCTCCTCAGGAGTCAGTCACTGAGGATACTGATTTTGGTGAAGGGGGAGGGGAAGGGTCCCCAAAATCACTACCTGATGTCTCATTTGGAGACATTCTTGAGATTCTAAAGCAAAAGTGTACTTGGTCTTCCCAAAACCCTTCTCCTGAGGAATCAGTATTTCTGGAAGCATTTTGTACTGGTATGTCCACCTCCTGGGTTACTCCACTGACCGATGTACTTATTGATTTGATCTTCAAGCAGGTATGGAAGGAACCTGATATGACTGAGAATCTCCAAGAGATCAGATCAGATTCCAGCTCCACCAGTAGGCCAGAAATATTGGAGTAAAGGGGTTCCAGTAGATGCCGTGGTTGTGGTGGCAGCTACAAAAAAGGAACTTGCTGAATAGAGTTCCACTGTCCATCCTCCTAATAAAGAGTCAAGGGCAACAGACAGATTTGAGATGCATGTTTATGCTTCAGTGATGTTTGCACTTATATGACTGAACTATTTAGCACATTTTACTAGGTCACAAAGAGATTTGATTAAAGAATTATCCAAATCTGTTTCTGGAACTGGAATTGCTGAGCCTCACTCTTCATTAGTCTCTAAGTTGGCAACCCTACTGGTTATATCCAATTTGCCCATGAGGCTTATATTGCACACTGGAGAAGGCACCTCAAGGGATGTGGGTTCAGGCATTTCTATCAAGAGGCATGCCTGGATGTGCCTGTGTGATTTTGCAGAGCCATTCAAGTCATCATTCGTCAATGCTCCCTTTGATGGCACTTCTTTGCTTGGCCCCACATTAAAGGACACACTCTCCAGGTGTGACACAGATGAAAATACCCTCTCTCAAGTGAGCATGGGTTTTTCAACCCCTCAAAGAACCTTTTCCAAGAAATCAAAGGGAGGTGGGGGTCAAAAAATGTTCAGAAAATCTCAGAGTCCTTTCCAGGTCACATGTGGAGCTAGTTCCCCCAAAGGCAGAGAAGAGAGTAGTAATCGAAGATGATGCCCCTGTGACAGAGGAGGCCTGCAAACCTGGAGGGACTAGAGATTCCTTTTCAGACAGACCCTTTCAGATGTCCTGAATGGAGGATGGATTGCCTACCTCTGGAGGCAGTCAGGGGTTGCTTATCTCTGCATCAGAAATGCTGGCTAAGTATAACAAAAATAGTTGGGTGCAGAGAATTATTTCCAAAGGCTATATAATTCCCTTTTCCCTACCTCCGCCATTATCCAGAAAAAATCATGATGTTCCATCCAATAAGAGGAAAGCAGTGCTAAAAATCCAAAAGCTGCTAGAAAAAAAAGTCATCCAAGAGGCCCCACCAGATCAGATAGAATCCAAAACTTACTCAAGATTCTGTTTAGTGCCAAAGAAAACAGGGTACTGGAGATTAATTTTGGATCTCAGTGTATGGAACAAGTCAATTCAACACACTAAGTTTGGCAGAGGCATGGCTCTGTCCATTCTGCCCTTTCTGGGCAAGGATGACTGATTGTGCTCGATAGATCTTCAGGGTGTGTGTCACATGAAGATGAACAGATGATCCAGAAGGTACTTACTCTTCTAGCTGGGAGCCAGTCATTATCAGTTCAGGGCACTGCCCTTTGGCCACACCACACCCCCAAGGGTATTCGCCAAATGCATTGCAGTAGTTGCAGCTCACTTAAGCCTGCATGGATTCCGGGTGCCTCCATACTTAGACAAATGGCTCATTACCACCCCACCCAGGCAACAACTGATAGAAGCACAGGATCAGGTGTTACAGAGCTGTTTGCATCTTGGAATAACTATAAATTACAGCAAATCTCATCTGCAAACAACCCAGATATTAGAATTCAGCAGCAGAGTGTTCAACACAGTATCTGTGCTAGCTTCTATTCCTCTATCGAGAGTGCAAACAATAAGGATGCAGATCAGGAAAATAACTTGCAGTACTAGAATTTCAGCCTGATTGATTCTGCAAGTCCTGGGATCAATGTCAGTGGCAATAATTTTAGTCCCTTTAACAAGATTCCACATGAAAATTCTTCAATGGATGCTAGCAACACAATGGTCAATGCTTTCTCACCCCATGTCTGTGAAGATAAGAATAACCCAGATATGCAAACAATACCTTTCCTGGTGGATGCAGTCACAACTGTTACAAAGTTGTCCTTTCATCCACTCTCAGCTCAAGGCCATAGTGACCATGAACACTTCCCAGACTGGTTAGGGGGCACTTCCTGGGGAAAACAGTCCAAGGCATTTGGTCCCCTGTAGAGGCAAACCTGCATATCAATGCTCTGGAGATGAGACCGGTGCTCTTAGTGTTGCAGGGATTCCAGGACTCTCTTCCTCTTGGGATAATTGCAATCCAGACAGAAAACATGTCAGTAGTCTGGTACATCAACACGCAAGGGGAAACCAGATCTTATCTGTTGTGTTGAGAATCCCTCAGAGTGTAGCAATGGGTGATACCTTCCAACCACTTTCTAATAGCAATGCCTACTCTGGAGAAATGCAGTGTGGTAGCAGACAAACTGAGCAGGTCCATTTTACTACCCATTGAGTGATCTGTCAACAACAAAGTGACAGAAATGATTCAGTTAGTGCAGTTAGCATTGCTGCAATCTTTTTTTCCATCTCCCCTAAACAACAAGTGCAGCAGCTTCCTTTGCCCTAATCCCCCAAGTGGGGGGATCACCGAGTGATGCTTTACTCCACACATGGCCTCGTCTTCTGTATGTTTATCCTGCAAGTCCCAAATTCCTTCAGAAAGCAGCCCAGTTGAAGAGCAAAATCATCCTCATTGCACCATATTGGCCTCAGCAGATTGGGTTCTCCTTCCTTTGGTCTCATCTACTATACTGACCTTGGATTCTGGATCCAATTCATGACATTCTCTCTCACCCGACAGGCATGGTTCACCCAGATATCTCGTATCTCAAACTAACAGCATAGTTTCTCCAATTCCTTTAATAGCCAGGCACCTATGCTTTCTTCCCCTGTTCACCCACACTTTTATCTTCCCATAAACCTTCTACAGTAAACTTTCAGTTAACCAGAACTCAAACAACCGGCACTCTCAAGCAACAGGCAAAAAATATAGAAGAAATGCAGTACAATTTTCATGTATTGCACTTTCTGTTTTCCCCCGCAGAAACATACCTTACATTTTTAGAGTTTAAAAAAGGAAGATAGGAATAAATTCCCTCTCTCCCAACCTGAGCACAAACCTAACAATTTGTATAGGATGTAGTATTAGTCAGGCCAATTTTTAATAGTAATTCTCAAGCAACTAGAAATTACAGTTATCCGGCATCTACCAATCCCCATGGGTACCAGTTAACTGAGAGTTTACTGTACTAGGAAATTCTACAGGAGTAAATGGAAAAGGTTTGCTTATTGGGCAGAATCAGATAAGCTCCTTCTCAGCTCCATTTCATTCTGATCTAGAATTTAAGCGAGTTTGTTTAATGAGGGTGCTATTTCATCAAGTATTAAAGTTCAGCTCGTAACAATCTCTAACATTCATGTGATATTTCAAAATTCTTTCCTGGCTTCCTCTAAACTGTGCAAAGCATTTTGAAAGGTACTCTTCAGCTAAGACCCCCCCCCCATTTAAGGATACCATGCCCCCATGGGACTTAAATTTGGTACTGAAAGCCTTAAACTCTCCCTATGAACCTGCAAATAAATGTGATCTTAAATTTTTGACGTGGAAAACTGTCTTTTTAGTGCAATTACATGTGATAGAAGAATTTCAGAACTTTAAGCATTATCTTCTAAGCCTCCATATTTGATAAGGAGAGGGTAATGTTGCATACAAATTGTTCCTTCCTTCCTAACGTGGTGTTAGGATCCAACATTAACCAATCCATTTACATGCCAGTATTTCTCGCACATTATACAAATAAAGGGGAATATGTGCTGCAATTACCGGATGTTCATAGACAATTACATTTCTAACTAGGCATAACAAGAAATATTAGAAAGATAGATCAGTTATTGGCTTCCTTTGCACATAATACATTGAGTGAATTGGTTCCAAAGGTACCTCTACCTAGATGGCTGACAAATTGCATCTCCTTTATCTATAACAAATTGAATCTCCCCTTACCAAAAACCATTAAAGGCTCATTCAACCAGATCTATGGCAACTTCTGCTGTATTCCAGTCAAGAGCCTCTATGGACGATTTATGTGCAGCTGTAACTTGGTCAAATCCTCATACTTTTATCACTCATTACAGACTAGATTTTGTCTCAATGGGGAGAGCAGCCTTTGGCTCAGCTGTACTCGGGAATAGCCTTCCTAAGAATCTGGCCAGGAATTTATGTAGCTGGGGATTGTGTCCTATTAGTTGAGGAATGATTGAAAATTGACAATATCAGATAAAGAAGTTATGTACTTATATTAATGTTCCATCTGTGTTGTCCATTTTCAGTCTTCTTCAACTCCCCACCCACCATTCCCCTCCATATTTCATAACGGACTTCTGGAGGAATGAGGCATTTTAGGACACCTATGTCTTTTGTACTGCTGCAGGCTTCCTGTCAAGCTGCAAACAATATCTGAGGGATGTTCGGGGCAATGCAGTATTGGCTGGGAAGGAGCCTGAGAGTTTGCTGGTTGCCACGAGCTACTAAAATGGCCAAGTGGGGTCCAAGGATCAAATCTGATTCCATTAGATGAGGAAGAATGAAAATGGATAACACCGATGGAACATTATGGCAAGTACATAAAAAGAAGTTTGCTTTGACAGTTTAGGTTCATAGGTTCATAGGAGGTTACTAGGATAGCAGCTGTAGAGCCTTTACAAGCCTAGCCATGTTAATCCCAAGTATCTCCATTTTTTCTTTTTTGGGTAGTTCACAGGACGAATTTATGAACAGAGCGAGTCTGTGATCAACACCAGCTACCCCTGTCCATGAGGTTCATGGGTGCCACTCCAGGGGTCCAATTATCTAGGTTGCATTTAAAGAGAGTCAGTGAGGAGCTCTGTTTTATATGAGTAGGGAGTCCATTCCAGAGAAGTGGTGGTCTCTGGGAGACATACCTGTCTCTCCAGTGTGATCTGTTAATGTCATAAGCTAGGTTGAGAACCCTATAGTGAGTAACTCTTTTGCCATTTAATTTCTGGATGTGCAGCATTTCCATTAGGGCAGGGTCAGAGATTTCCCAGTAGGCCAGGCACAAGTCACCACTCAGCAGCCTGTAAGGTGCAGAGTAAGGGGACAGGGCTTTCAGCCTGTCCACGTAGGTCATGGTTTGGAGTTCCTGTATTTTCTTAGTGAGAAATCTCCGAGGTCTCTCCAGCTACTGCAGGTGTCTGGTTAGGTACATTCAAAAGGGTGCATTATACTCTATTAGTGGTCTGATGAGGGTCAAGTACAGCGGAGTTATAACATCCCTTGACCTGGATGCTATACCCTTGCTTATGAAGTGCACTACGTAGAAGGTTTTCATTACCACTGTGGAAAGTTGGTGGTCAAAGTTCAGATTTATGTCAGCCTGTATTCCCAAGTTTTGCACAACTGGGTTGAAACTCAGAGGGGTGCTGTCAATATTGTAATTTGTAGAGAATTCTGTTTTGCCAAAGAGCATAATAATGCATTCTTTTGCATTTAGTTTTAGACCATGGCTTTGGCACCAGTCATTTGTTTGTACTAGCCCTTCTTGTAATATGTTGACATCATTGGGAGACTCAATGATTGCTCCCAGTTTGCAATCATTAGTGAACTTGTTGAAACAAAGGCCATCTACTTTTGCCTGGACTTCTAAGAAATAGATGCCAAACAGTAAAGGGCTCAGCATAGACCCATGTGGTACTCCACTGGTGACGGGTCTACTGGTAGAGGTGGAGTCACCAATTTTGACAGTGTATGTTCTGTCAGTGAGCCAACTGGCTACCCATCTAGTAACATAAGGGTTAATCCCTATCTGGGAAAGTTTCTCAATGATGTCAGAATGAGGAATGGTGTCAAAAGCCTTGGCAAGGTCAAGATAGGCTGTGTGCACTGTCTTACCTTTGCCCATGGCTTTGGTGACATTCTAAAAGATTTATGCCAGATTTAATAAGTACAATCTACCCTTAAGAAAGCAACACTGGGTTGGATCATGCATTTGGAGGTCGCTTATGCCCATGTTGATAAGCTCCATGATAATTCTTTCCATGGCCTTGCAGATGAGGCTGGTTAGACTTATGGGTCTATAGTTCCCAAGGTCATTTGATGGCCCCCCTTTGTGCAGGGGGATTACTGTTGCTGTTCTCAAGCTATAATTAAAGAGAACGCCAAGTGGGTCTACTAGATCTTGTTTTATATTGTTTAGTAAACAACTTAGAATATTATCTGATCCTACTGAGGCCATGTTTTTGGCCTTAACTAGCATAGAGATGACCAGTTCTCTAGAGATACTAGGCAGAGGGATGGTGCCAGGTGTGTTTTGGGATATGGTAGGTCAGGATAGGGGTGTGAAGTTTGCATGGAATCTGTCAGCTAGCAGTTCAGCGATATCTTCAGGTGTAGTATGAGTGATCCCATATACAACTAGCGCATAGCTAGGCATTCCCTTTTAGACTTTGGAGATAGATAAAGAATGCCTTATGATTATCCTTGACTAAGGATGCAATTTTAGTTTTATAATTTGCTTTAGAAGACATTATAAGATTTCTGATTTTCCTATTTAGGCTTAAGAGGGAATTTTTCCTCTGCAGAGTAATATCCCTCTTGCTTATGGACAGCAGTGTGTATCTCTTGTTATATAATCTGTTTATATTTGAAGTTTACATTAGTGAATTGTTTTTGTGGGAAGACCTGGTTTGATCTGGTCAGGTACAGCAGAGTTTATGCAGTAACTGTAGTGTTTGTACAGGGCATTTGCATACACTTATGCATAGTGATCATTGGTGCCTGTGATTGTGGGTGGTATGAAGCTTTTATACCATCGCTTAGTACACTGTAGTTAGCTTTGCTGAAGATTTTTAGAATTTTTGTTCCTGTGAGGGTGTCAGTTCCAATAGTTGACTGATTTGTGGTCTGACCTAACCATGGAGGGCATCATGCATGGGGAAGCACAGTGACCCCCCATGTTGGTGAATACTATGTCCAGAACATTAGAGCCCCGAGTGGGGATGCAGATTATCTGTTCCAGAGCATTTGTGTTAAAGTCCAGGAACCTCTGGATGAATGTGATTTTGCTCACGTATGTCCCCCAGTCTATGGAAGGATATTTGAAATCTCCCATGACTAAAGTGTTGAGTTGTAAGGCGAGAGATTCTAGAAAATCAAGGTAGGCAGTGTGCTTATCCTGGTTCATGGTGGGGGATCTACAGCTAGCAATGATGTGGTATAGTATTTTCCCAATAGTTAATTGGGCATGGAGTAATTCACGAGAGTCATGCTGTTTGACCAGTCTCAAGGTGTATTTGGTTTTAAGTAAGATGGCTACATCTCCACCTCTGGTTCCTACATGCTCATTTTGAGGTTTGAACATGCAGAAGGCATTGTAGCCTTGCATGGCCGGGGTGCTCTCAGCAACTTTGAGTCATGTCTTGGTAACTGCACAGATATCAACATCCTCCAAGTTGAGGAGTGCTTCCAGGGAGTGCATTTTCATGTTTAAACTCATAGTATTAAGCAGCACAACCCTGAGTTTGTCTCAATTAGATTTTATGCTGGAAAATTTGTTTTGACATTCCCTAAAAAATGTACTATGGGGGAGGCAAGGGCAATTAATAGTATCTGAAAGCCTATGGGGAATAAGTGCAGAACATCTCTAGCAAAGCAGTGAGGTCTGTCTATCATATCCTTCCAGGCTGACAGATACTGTATCCCCCTAGAATGACACCAGCAGCTGAGCCAATTCTTGAAGTCAATTGTTTTTTTCAATAATTTTTTGTTTACACTGTAGCATCATCCTGGGTGAGGGTAGAATACTGCTTAGAGCTAGAGACATACCTGTCTGGGACACATAATCAGAGATTTCCATCATGTTTCTCTTCATATAGTCCAGAGAGGCACATCTCAAGTCATTCAGTCCAACATGGAATATGACAGAGACATAACAGTACTTGTTAAATGACGTGAGTGTATGTGTGATGTCTTAGATCCTGGCACCTGATAGGCAACTGACCGTGACTTTCTCCTTGTTCAGTGTGGTGAGAGGGACATCAGTATGTCTCACTATGGAGTTGCCTATGACCAAGACATTTCATGTGTTCTGCCATAGGGTCTTTGTGATGAGCCCTCTTTACCCCAGGGCAGTAACTAAGGAGTCTCAATCCTCACCACTGTCTCTGGTAAGGGGTCTCAATCAAGGCAGGGATAGAAATACACAATTTCCCAAAAGAATACACTGGGAACAGGTTCCAAACCTAGGACTGGTCTATATCCTTCACTCCAGGTTCCCAAATGAGTCTCCACACTAACCACTGCAGAGCACTGTGTCTCAGTTCTAGGTATCTGACACACTCACTCTTAAATGTCTGATATTCACACATAAACACACTCATGGGAAAGACTGGCACAGATTTACCTGCTGTGTTTCTTTGCCCAAATTACAAGGTAACAGCTACCACCAGTCAAATACCACAATAGCCTTCCAAAGGGCTGTTCAATTAAATTGGGTAAAATAGATATTGATACAAATGGTAGCATGTAAACCAAGCAGTAAAGCTTTTCGGAGTTGCCCTGATGTTATTACAATAGGCATAAAAACTCTGAAGTTATTAAAATATTTACTAAAAAAACAGCCACAGTGAGAGGTAGTAAACATTTAATAATAAATAAAAGGATTTAAAACATGTAAATACTGAATAACTGATTCCAATGAACAAAAGAGTTTCACACATGGGAGATATGAAAACAAAAGTGTAGGATAGCTTTCACAGTGGTTTTAGAAAATCTCTAACTAGCTGTAGTTCTCTGACTATCTGAAGATTAACTGCCCTATCTAATCTAAATAACTCAGCAAGGCAAGATTATACTCTTACTTCTGTAAGGCAAGATGAGGAATTATGTCCACACTCCAGGCTGTTGTCTGTTCTCAGTGACTGGAACAACTTCTCTGGAACAACTGGACTACTATACTGCTAAATAGCTCTGGAAAACAATGGAATGATAACTGAACAATTCTGGATAACTGAACAACGGACTCAGAACCTGTTTTTATAGCAGATTTTTTTTTAAAGAAACAGGAAGCTGCTATGAGAATTCTACTCTCTCATATCAGACTTTGAAAAGTAAACAAATAGCTGCAGTGAAGATTCTATTCTCCCAGCTCTGGCACACAATGACATCACATCTAGGTCAGATGACTCTGGCATAACATACATTCAGGATTCTCTTAAAAAAATGCACATTTATTCATCCTGAAGAACACTGTTTGGCATTCCAACATCCTGCATAAATCAGAGTGATAATCAAAAGACAAACTTATTTACAAAATTATAGCTATTCACGCTGGCATATGTAACACAGGGTTGTTGTTCTTGTTGTTTGTCTTTCAGCTTTTCCCCGGTAAGGGGTCGCCACAGCGGAACTCTGGTCTGCTAATGACTGACAGTAGATTATTTACGAAATGCCAAGGTGCCAGCTCGACGCCCAACCTTCAACGAAGGCACGCCCACGCATGCATGTCTTTCGAACACTACCCAACCACGGGGAGGACATGCAGACTCCACACAGAAAGCACTCCTAAGCCAAGCCGAGAATAGAACGGGAGAACCTCTTGCTGTGAGGTAACAATGCTACCCCCGTACCACCGCTGCATGATATGTAACACAGGGTAATTTACATTTATTTACAAAACTCTAGCCATTCATGCTAGCATAGATAACAATATCTAATATCATCACAGGCTTACTTATTGAGACAGAGGTGTGTGTTGATATGTGTAGCGGTTACTTTATGCTTAGTGGTGAGTGTGGGTGGTGTGCATTTGGGAGGTCTCTATTCTTTTGGTAGGCTTTTAATGAGTACCTCTATGTTTGTGGGTTTATGTGTCATGACCTTATTTTGCATGAGATGTGAGGTTTGCATGAGAATTGAAGCGTATTTGCAGACAACTTGTTTGCGAGCATTGACTCCAGTTTCACAATGTATTTGCGTCTCTCACATAGGGTGTTAGTTTGCTTTAAGAGTAAATGGTTGTCAGTACACATGAAGCAAATGCTCAAGATGCCCATATTAATCAAGCTGACACAAGAAATAATGAGAACCTGCCTGACCATTGTGACAGGATTTTTCTGAATGTGGTACTTGGGAAGGAAGTGGGCTAGCTGGACTTGGTCATAAATACCAAAAATGAAGCAGCAATTCAAGAAAATACAGTTAAGAAAGTGCAGTGCTAGCTTAAAATATAATTATTTTTCAATATTGTTCACTGGATGAGATGAATTTCAGTGCAGATGCACACCAGACCTCTGACTAAAGTTGCCAAGCTTTGAGCAGCTCCAGTAACTGAGAGCAAACGTGAGGCTTATATACAGGCAAATTTCAACAGTTTTAACACAACTACCAAAGGGAGAGTCACTTAAAGGTTAAAGTGAGAGTGTTTATTAGTATACTATTAGATGACATGCAGTGATACCACCTTCTGCACAAAATGGCAGCTGTCTGAGCAGCTGTAAACAGTGAATGACTATGGAAAGTGTTTACTATAGAAAATTTTAAACTGGAGAAGTTTACTTAATTGCAAGCACAGTGTACCTTTCAAAAATGCTTTGCACTGTTTAGAGGAAGCCAGGGAACAGTTGTGAGATCCCACATGAAAGTTAGAGGCTGCTGTGAGTTGAACTTTAATACTTGATGAACTAGCACCCTCATTAAAAAACTATCTAAAAAATTCTAGAACAAAATGAAGTAGAGCTGAGAAAGGGTCTGATTCTGTTCCACCCAATAGACAAACCTTCTCCATTTACTCCCATACAGGTTTCTAGACGAAGGTTTATGGGACGATAAAAGTATGGACGAACAGGGGAAAAAGCATTGGTTGTCTGGCTATTAAAGGAATTGGAGAAACCATGCTGTTATTTTGAGATTTTATATATTCAGTGAACCATGCCTGCTGGGTGAGATAGAAGGTCTGGAACTGGATCCAGAGTCCAAGGTGGGTATAGTAGATGAGGCCAAAGGAAGGGGAACCAAATCTGCACAAGCCAGTAAGGATCAATGAGGATGACTTTGCTCTTCAACCAGGCTACTTTCTGAAGGAATTTGGGAATTAGGGGACTTGCATTATAAGCATACAGAAGACCAGGAGGCCAATTGTGGAGTAGAGCATCACTCGATGATTCACCCAGTGGGGAGAACAGGGAAAAGAAGCTGTTACACTTGTTGCTTAGGGGAGATGCAAAAAGATCTTAGCAAGGCTGGCCCCTTCAACTGAAAATCATTTCCGTCACTTTGTTGTTGAAAGACCACTTGAGAGGTAGTAAAATGGATATGTTCAGTTTGTCTGCTATCATATTGGACTTCCTTGAATATGCATTACTATTAGAAAGCAGTTGGAAGATATCACCCATTGCCACACACTGAGGGCTTCTCGACACAGGGGATAATATCTGGTTCCCCCTTGCTTGTTGATATACCAGACTACAGACATGTCTTTCTGGATTGCAATTGCCCCAAGAGGAAGAATGTTCTGGAATGCCTGCAATGCTAAGATCATTGCTCTCATCTCCAAGACATTGATATGCAGGTTGGCCTCTACAGAAGCCAAGTGCCTTGGCCTGTTTTCCCCAGGAAGTGGCCCACCACCCAATCTGGGAAGTGTCTGTGGTCACTATGGCCTTGGGCTGAGTGAGGATGAAAAGATGACCTTTAACAGTTGTTCTGACTGCATCCACCAGGAAAGATATTGTTCATCTTGCTGCTTATCTTTGCAGACATGGGCTGAAAAAGCATTGACCATTGTGTTGCTAGCATTCATTGAAGAACTATCATGTGGAAACTTGCTAAGGGGACTAAAACTATTGCCTATGACATAGATCCCAGGGCTTGCACAATCAATCAGGCTGAAATTCTTGTACTGGAAATAATTTTCCTGACCTGCGTCCTTATTGTTTGCACTCTCAATAGTGGAAGAGACACACCATAGATACTGCGATGAACACTGTTCCTATAAATTATAATGCCTGGGTTGGTTACAGATGAGACTTGTTGTCCATATGTATAGCTGCCCTATATATACCTCCTGTAACATCCCAATACTAGAAGATGTCCTATTCTGGTCTTCCTCCAACATAATAAATGAAACCTACATCCTAGGGGACGCTAACATAAATTGGGCCTCAATAAATACACCAGCCTCATCTCAGTCACTCAACCTCTTCAATTTCACTCAACTTATAAACTCCCCTACAAGGTCAAACAAAGACGGGTCCCCTGGCACCACCATCGACTGGATCCTTACATGCCATCCCAATCTTATCTCAAACTCAGGAATCCTCCCAGACCCCCTAAGAGACCACCTTCCAGCCTTCGCTGACCATCACCCCTGCTCTCTCCAGCAACAACACCACTACATACACACACGCAATCTCACCCACTTGAACCCTAAAACTTTCTCTGAGTGCCTAAGAAATACTAACTGGTCTCCCCAACAACCCTACCCCTGGACAGTGCCACTGCCTACTTCAATGATACATTCATAACCACTCTCAACAACCATGCCCCTATAAGAACCATATGAATCAGAGCCAATACCTCTTTCAGCTGTCCAAAGAAACTAAACTTGCCATGCTACAAAGAAATAAAGCATGGAAACTATATATATATATATATATATATATATATATATATATATATATATATATACATATATATATATATATATATATATATATATATATACATATATATATATATATATATATCTCTCTCTCTATATATATATATATATATATATATATATATATATAAACAGACTACCCAACTACCTACTAGAAATCAAATGATTTCGAACTCTGTAAAAACTTATAACCAGAGATTGTAAATTATACTATTTCAAACTTTAAACCAACCACTCATCCAACCCTAAAAAGTTCTGGGCCTCTATCTCCTCCACCCTGGAAACAAAGAGAACCCCTGACTAAACTCTAACCTTACTGACCTGGACACAAACTCAGTTTAACAGCTTCTGCATAGCCAAACTATCCTCCCCCCCCCCAACATTAACTCCTCCACACCCCCAACCCTAACTACCACTCTCCCCCCTCCCCCCATTCAAACTTGAACCCATCCCCACATGTACTATAAAAAAACTACTACTCCAACTAAAACCTAGCCGGAATGCACCTGACAATCTCCCTACAACCTTCATAAAACTGTCTGCAGATAGTATAGCTCTTCCCATTTCTATCTTAAACAACAGATCCATCCAAGAAGCATACATCCCACCCATCTGTCGCCAAGTGTACATCATCTCACTACACAAAGGAAGCAAAAGCACTCACACCTCCAATTTCAGACCTATAGCTATTCTTTCCCCCCTTTCAAAAATCCTGGAGAAATGTATTCTTCTTACCCCTACTCAACACTGTTTCCGCCCTGGCCACAGTACCATGACTGCCCTCCTATCCTTTCTTGAAACCATAAATTAAGCTCATGACTCTGGAAAACTTGCATCTTCCCTATCCTAAGCTTTTAATACTATCTTCCATCCTGTACTCTTAACTCAGCTCTCATCTCTCAAACTCTCCACCTCCACCCTGGCCTGGTTCTCAAGCTACCTCTCTGAACATCAACAAGTCATGCAATTGAAATTCGCAATCTCCACCTTTCAAAACACCCCCACCGGGGTCCTACAAGGTTCTGTTCTAGGACCATTACTCCAATATCTTTATTAACAACTTTCACCATTCCATCTCTGACTCATCAATTGTCCAATATGCAGATGACTCAACTATAATCTGCTCTGCTTACAACCCCTCCGACCTACTTCTAAAATCTCAGCTAGCCTTCTCTAAAACAGAATCCTGGATGAAATATAACCATCTTGCCGTTAATTTTAATAAAACTAAACTCATGATCTTTTCAACCACTAGAAATTCCCCAATAGACACAAACTCTTTCTCAATACTCAGTAGCGATAACATCCCAATCGAAATTGTATCTAATACCAAACTCCTTGGCATCATCATCGATGAGCATCTAAAATCTGACACCCATATTCAACCCGCCATTAAAAAAACATCAAAAACTAGGAGTCATATACAGGCATAACTGCTGCCTCTCCCCCTCCACCAGAAAAACCCTAGCTTATTCTTACCTTCTCCCCTCTCTATTGTATGGTGACCCCTTGTTAAATAATCCCTAACTTGGTTTACAATCCAAGCTCAAATCATGCTATAATAAAATAAGGAAATTTGCTACCAACTCTAAAAACTCCTCTCACCACTGCCACTCTCTCCATACTCTACAATGGCTCGAACTTCTCAATTAACTCATCTTACTTAAACTCACTAATGCCCACAAGCTCATCCACAAACCTACCAGCTTCCCCTCTATCTCTACCACACAAACTCTACATCCCTAACTGCTCACTGATATCAGAAAACCAAAACCTCTTACAGACCCACAAACCATCACGACCCCCTGGCCATCTCCTACTTTCCTACTCTATTTCAAAACTATGGAACTCACTCCTACCCACTCTTCACAATACCCAGGACCATACTGCTTTCAAATCTCTCTTATCCTCCTGTCTTAGTACTAAATGGATATGCCCAGCCCAGTCACCAACTTAAATTCCCCTCTATCCACCTACCTCTCCACCCTCTCTGTAACAACTACTTCTATGCTCACCCCACTACACACTAATATGACAGTCATCTATTAAACCCATAGTTTCATATATACTTACTACATATCACTTGTCTGTATCAAAAATATCATTTAGTGTACTGAATGCTGTATTTCACTACTAATCTATTGTATGTTATCACATTTTATTTCATTGTTCACTGTATATTCTCAATTTTCTGATTGTATTTGTTATTTTTCTCTGCAACTGTTAATTGGAGCTTTTCACCCTGGGCCTCCACTGAAAATGGGCTCTTCAGGGCCCAGTGGACTTCTCTGGTCATCAAACTGAAATAAATAGATTTAGGGTTATTCCAAAATACGAACAGGTCTGTAACACCTGATCCCGAGCTTCTATCAGTTGTTGCCTGGTCAGGGTGGTAATGAGCCAGTCATTTAAATGTGGAAACACCTGGAATCCTTGCAGTCTTAAGTGAGCTGCAACCACTGTCATGCACCTGGTGAACACCTAGGGGCTATGGTGAGGCCAAAGGGAAGTGCTCTGAAATGATAGTGACTGGCTCCCGGCTGTAACCCTAAGTACCTTCTGGATAGTCTGTCTATCTTTATGTGATATTATGCATCCTGAAGATCTATTGAGCACATCCAGTCATCTTTGCCCAGAAAGGGCAGAATGGACTGAGCCATGACCATCTGGAACTGTGTGCGTCAAACCGACTTGTTCAAAATGCTGAGATCCAAAACTGGTCTCCAGTCCTCTGTTTTCTTTCACACTAAAAAGAATTTGAGTAAGTTCTGGATCCTATCTGGAGTCTGGTGGGAACTCTTGAATTGCTTTTTTTCTAGCAGCTTTTGAATTTCTAGTGCTGCTGCTTTAGTCTGATTGGGTGAAACATTGGGAATTTTCCTGGATAATGGAGGAGGTAGGGAAAAGGGAATTATATAGCCACTGGAAATAATTCTCTGCACTCAACTGTCTTTTGTAATACTTAGCCAAGCTTTCTGGTGCAGAGATAAGTGACCCCTGACTGCCCCCAGAGATAGGCAATGGGGCCTCCTTTCAAGAGTGCTGAAAGGGTCTGTCAGAAATGGAATCTCTATACCCCAGTTTTGCAAGCCTCCTCTGTTCTGGGGGCATTGACTTCCATTATCACTCCCACCCTCTGCCTCTGGGGGAACTAATTCCATGTGTGTTCTAGAAAGGACCCATAGACTTTTTGAACCATATATTTTGACCTCTCTTTTGATTCCTTTAAAAGATCCTTTGAGGCATTGAAAAACAGATGCCCACTGCATAGAGGGTCTTTTGAACTTTCTCAAACCTGTACAGTGTTGTGGGGCCAAACAAAAGTGCCGGCAAAAACTCCATTGATTAACAATAAATTGAAGGGCTCCACAAAATCACAAAGGCACATCCAGTCACGATTCCTGATGAAAATGGCTCATAGATGAATTGGATATAGTCTGTAGGTTAGCCAACTGAGAGACTAATGAAGATCAAACCTCAGCAGTTCCAGTTCCAGAAAGATTTGGATAACTCTTTAATCAAAACCTCTTCATAGCCTAGTGGAATGTGCTAAATAGCTCAGCAGCCTAAGTGCAAACATCATTAAAGCATAAACTAAGAAAAACAAAAATATCCAAACCCATAAAAAGCTGAATGGAGTAAATAACCAAGAGCACTGCATCAAAAATAAAAATCCAACAGTTTTATTCCACCATGATAAGAGTTTAGTGCTTTCGTCAAAAGTACATAAAATGTACTTCTTCAGAACTACATGACACACATAATGCTGATTTAAATAGCCTGCCCTACTCAACAATTAGTCAAACAAGAAAGATGTAATTTCCTGCTAAGAAATGTCATTTCCTGCTAAAAAAGTATGTAATTTCCTGTTAGAAAAAGATATCATTCCATGCTAAAAAAGTACCACCCCACTAAAATAATACAACTGAATTATTGATCCATTGATCCCCCAAAAATAGAGCTTATGTTAAAAACATTACATAAAAAAACAGCTTTTAGTTTTAACATAGAACTAATCGAAATTTTATCATTGAGCCCAGATGGCACACATGCATTTAACCTTATTTGCCACTTGAGCTCTAAAAATTCAAGAAAATCATCAGCAGGTCCACCCCTTGTACCCAAGTCGACCTGCTCTAATACAAAAAACTTGAAACAGTGTGTGGGATATAATTTAATATGTATAAATAAGGCATTGGTCTCCCTATGTTTGTTAATATCATAACTGTGTTGATAGATCCGTTGTCTTAAAGCTCAGACAGTCTTACCCACATAGTAACAGTTGCAACCTGTACAGGATGCAACATATACAACCCCCTTGGTGTAACAATAGTACTTTTTATGTGTAGTGATTTTACCAAACTTCCTAAGTTTAATAAATTCGACATCAATCACAAAAGAACATTGGGTGCATCTTCCACATTTGAAAGTACCACCTAGTCTAGATTCCACCATTTTTCTTTTAACTAAACCTTTGAAAGATGTACACTTTTTGTACACCACCAGGGGTTTTTCACCTAGTTTATTAATGATATTCTCATCAATAAGAAACATGTTCCAACAATAACAAATGATGCTTTTTGATGTCAAAAAAATCAGTAGTGAAAGGTAACACTAATGCCCTGCTATAGTTGTTCATTCTCTCAGTTGCTAGTGGACTGGTTAGACCCAGAGGGTTGTCCAATAATGTTCTATAAACCCCATTAGTTCTGTTTTGTTGGACCTCACCTATTATGTCCTTAACAAATTGTGGGGGGGGGGGGAAAGTACAGTTTTGTACCTACCATAAATGTAGATGTTCGAGGATCCACATTGCTGCAGTCCTAACCATTGGGTGTAGTCCGCTGTCCAGTCGGCCCGAATACCAAAGTATATGGCTGACGTCGGTCAAGGCGCATTAGACTGATGTCAGGACGTCAGGGTACTAATGCGCATGACCGACGTCATATCCTCAGTCTTTTCTTGCCCCAGATGTCAGAAGACCCTAAAAAGACAAGGCCCAAACCAAAACACCAAAACCCTGCACCAAACATATATACAATATATACAAATTTACAAGAATATAGCCTAACCCACACCACCACCCCTAAACACAGAGGGAAGGAGGAGGGTAAATTGGACTGCAGCAATGTGGATCCTCGAACATCTACATTTATGGTAGGTACAAAACTGTACTATGTTCTTCATTCCACATTGCTGCAGTCCTAACCATTGGGTAGAATCCCAAAGCAGAGGTAAGGGAGGCTGGCAAATCATAAGGAAGCAGGAGCTGTCAACATGCCTTGCAAAATAGCTGTGGCAAAACCAGCCCTAGATTTAGAGTAGAGAGGAAGGTGGTAATGCTTAGAGAAAGTATGCACTGAACTCCAAGTAGCTGCCTCCAAAATATCCTTAGTTGCCACCCCTTAGAAATGCTGTTGAAGTGGCAGTAGCCCTAGTGGAATGAGGCCTAATCCCAGCTGGAATCTCCTTGCCATGATGGGAATAACAAAATGAAATGCAAAACCCAATCCACTTAGAAATAGTTTGCTTAGACACAGGCTTGCCCTGAGAACTCAAAGCAAAAGAAACAAACAACTGCTGAGACTGCCTGAAATCCTTAGTCCTGCTTAAATAATAACGTAACTGCCTATGTACATCCAAAGTGTGCAAAATCTTTTCTCCCTTATTTTTGGGATCTGCATAGAAAGTAGGCAAATGAATAGTTTGGTTTAAAGCCACACTAGAAACCACCTTAGGCATAAAGGAAGGATTAGTACGTAATGATACTATCCTTATGGAAAATCAAAAAGGGCTCTACTGCCATAAGGGCCTGCAACTCAGAAACCCTTCTTGCAGAAGTAATAGCCAACAAAAAAGCAGTCTTCCAAGACAAGTATTTCAATTCAGCAGTAGCCGCAGGCTCAAAAGGTTGTAGAGTAAGTTTTTCCAACACAAAATTGAGATCCCAAGCAGGAGTAGGAGCTCTACGTGGGGGTCTTATATTCTTTGCCCCTCTAAGAAACTGCTTGAACAAAGGATGCGAAAACAATGGTGGGTCACAATCATAGTGAGCTGAAATTGCTGCAGCATGAATCTTAATGGAAGAGAAGGACAAACCTTTGTCCAATAACTCAGTAAGATATTGAAGAGCCACACTCAAATTAGGCTCAGAAATCTCCAAATTCTTTGCTGCACTCCAAAATAAAAATCTCTTCCATTTTTCTGCGTACACTTTCCTTGTACTAGGTCTTCTGGCTTCCATAATCACATTTAAAACTTGTTGAGGAAGTTGAGACCTGCTGTGTTTCAAAACAGAATATGCCAGGCTGTTAGATGAAGAGAGTGAAGTTTGACATTGAGCAGGTGACCGTCCTTCTGAGATAACAGGTGTGGAATCAAAGGTAAAGGCCATGGAGGCTTCCTTACCAGACTCCTTAGTAGTGGGTACCAGTGTTGCCGAGGCCAATCTGGAGCTATTAAAATCATCCTTGGCTTGTCTTGTCTGACCTTTAGGAGCACCTTTGGGAGAAGAGGCAGAGGTGGAAAGGCATACACATGAAGATTTTTCCAACTGAAAGAAAGAGCATCCACTTTCCAAGCTGTGTGATGAAACCCCTTTGTGCAAAACTTTGGCAGCTGGTGGTTTAGTGGAGAAGCGAACAGATCTATGTCTGGAGTTCCCCATGACACTGTCAATTTCTGAAATACATGAAGATCCAGTTTCCACTCGTGGGGATCCATGATTTGTCTGCTTAACACATCTGCTAAGGAGTTCTGTGCTCCCGGCAGAAACCTTGCCTGAAGAGTTAGTTGCAAGCTGAGCGCAGTCTCCCATAAAATCATTGCTTGCCTGCATAGAGGATAAGAATGTGTTCCCCTTGTTTGTTGATGTACCACATGACAGTTGTGTTGTCTGTTAGAATCAACACCTGCCCCGGAAGCAGCAACTCCTTGAAAGCCATTAATGCAAACTGGACTGCTAACATCTCCTTCATGTTGATATGTAGATGCAGTAGTCTGGCAGGCCACTTGTCTTGTATCCACTTTCCATTTAGATGAGCTCCCAAGCAATGTCCGAGGCATCTGTCGTTAAAATCTGACTCGCCTCTGGCCGGGTCACAGAGAGTCCCTTGTTTAGGTGACATTCCTGAGCCCACCACAAAAATTCTTTTTGGATGCAAGGTATTATTTGAATGACAGTGTCCAAATCCTGGCAGTGCTGTGTCCATACATTTTGAGATACCATTGCAGCTTCCTCATATGCAGTTTGGCATTGGGAAGCACCAGAATACAAGATGCCATGAACCCTAAGGCTTGAAGGACTGTCCTTGCAGTCAGCCCGGACTGAAGAGATAGTTGGTGGAAATAACTGGAAAGATTCTTTTGTTTGTCCGGGGTTAAAAGGCCATCTGGGCTGCTGTATTCAGTCTCACACCCAGAAAGCACATGTCTTGAGAGGGTACTAGACTGGACTTTATTTCGTTCACAGAATACCCTAGGCATCTTAGCACTGCTATGACATATTCCAAATGCTGTAGAAGGTCTTCCTTTTCTTGAGCCAGAATCAGGCAGTCGTCCAAGTAAGGATAGATTTGAATTCCTTTTAGCCTGAAGTAAGCTATCACTGGAGCCAGAACCTTTGTGAATACTCTGGGCGCAGTAGATAAGCCAAAGGGCAATGCAGAGAACTGATAATGAGAATTTCCAGCTCGAAAACGCAGATACTTTCTGCAACTTAGTCTTATAGGCACATGAAGGTAAGCTTCCTTGAGATCTAAAGTTACCATCCAGTGATCTTTGCCCAGCAGAGGTAAAAGCTGTTGTAACGTCAACATTTTGAACTTGGGAATGTCCAGATAAGTGTTGAGGATAGATAAATCCAAAATTGGTCTCCACGTGTTCCCCTTCTTTGGTACTAGGAACAGGCGAGAATAAAATCCTAGGCCTCTTTCTGGTACAGGGACTGGCTGAATGGCCCCTATTTGGAGTAACAGAGAAATTTGCTTGTGAGCCTCTTTTCTTTGTGGAGGAGGAACGTCTGGCATGCCTTTGAAAGGGGGCAAGGTATGGAAATAAAACCTGTAACCGTGGTGAATGATATCCAAAACCCATCTGTCTTGAGTAATTAAATCCCAATTTTCTTTGAAAAGAGACAGCCTTCCTCCCAAAGGAGCTGCCAGACGAGAATGTACTGGCAGCTGAAAAGGCAGGTCATTGGGTCTGTTTACGAAAGGACTGACCCCTGCCCTCACCAGAAGTCTGAGCAGGAGAACTCCCTGTTCTAGGCCTAAAAGAACCTTGAGCTCTGCCCCTACCCCGTCTAGACCTACCCCTAGACTGGGAATCATAAGCAGGATATGTCCATCCCTTAGTAGGCCAATTTCTGCTAAACTTTGGAGTTTGCACCTGCAAAAAATCTTTAACAGTCTGCATAGACTTAGCCTTGTCCTCCATTTTCTTTAAAACTGCTTCCACAGGCGAACCAAACAACACATCAGACTGTAAAGGAGCATCTAAAATCCTTGTCTTAACATGCTCAGCTAAATTCTGATCCCTCAACCAGGCGTGCCTGCGAAGAACAGAACCAGTGGCAGCCACCCTCGAGGAGGCCTGCACAGCATCAAAACCACATTGCAAAGAATGCTTACCCACTTGTTCAGACACATGAACTAAATCATGCAACTCTTTACATTCAATACCTTCCGCCAGAGCATCCACCTTAGATTTCAATTGTGTAAGGAGATAATTTTGATATTTTAGCATGTGAAACTGACAATTCAACGCCCTCATGGCTAAAGTGGAAGAAGTATACACTTTCTTTCCCCATCTATCCAAAGCCCTTGCCTCTTTATCAGTGGGAACAGGATTTTTAACAACAGAGGCCTTAACACCTTTAGGCCCCTGAGAAACAGTTTCGGGTCTGCCCTAGGACTCTTAAAAGATACTTATGAGCTTCAGGCACCCTATAGTACCTATCAGGTTTAACAGGGCAGGAGGCAAAGAATCAGGGTTCAGGGAAGCCTCTGCAAACACATCTTCCACCACATTCAACACAGGAGGTATAGCTAAGGGCCTATGCTGGGGTAAAACAAGAATTCCCTAAGCCTCTTCCTGGAATCAGAGAAATCTTGGCCTTCCCATTTAAAATGCTCCCTCATGGAATGCAGAGTCTCTGAAAATGAGAAATCCTCAGGAGGAGAAGCTGAAGGAGTGGAATCATCCACATGAGAATCAGAATAAGGAGGAACTCCTGCACGTCTTCAACGAAGACTCAGAAGCCTCAGAACACTGTTCAAAACTCTCAAACTCAGGCTCCACCCTAGGCCTCTTATCAGGAGGGCATAGAACCTCTAATCATAGTAATCAAATCCTCTGCCATTTTAAGCATATGTTTCTTAGGCACAGAACCTGAAGTGCTAGGAGAAGCCCCCACTGAAGCTAAACTTGGCCTACCCTCAAAGAAGTCTTGGAAACAGAAGGAGAGGCTCTAACCACCTTAGGAATAGAGGGAAGAACAGCTACCTGAGAAGCCCCTCAGCCTGGCCTACCTCCTGAGAGGGCACATCCTGTAACAGTAAAGTCTCTGCCTGAGACTCCAAAGAAACTCCTGGCAAAACCTCTGGCTCCACTGAGCCTTCTAAAGAACCGACGTCTGGGACTGCCGGTTCTTCAACTCTAGGCTTAGCTGCTTTGTCCTTGCGCTTTTGACGAAGCGGGCGCCGGAGCATCCGACGGCATTTTATAGTTACAACGCTTCCCAAACACTAACCTGGCACAGTCTAACCTTCTCTTAATAGTGCGTTTGTTAAATCTAGCACAAGAGCGGCATCCAACAACGTCGTGCTCAGGCCCTAAGCAAGGTATACACAAAGTATGATAATCCCTATGAGGTATCTGTTTCCCACAAGAAATACAGTTATTCACTTTTCTGACATCCGGTTAAATACTGAGGCAAGAAAAAACCAAAATGTTCCCCAACGGGGTACTTAGCCAACTTTGATTCGGTCTGAAACTCCGACTTCAGAAAATTTCAGAACGCCAACCTGCACTCACAAAACTGCTTCTGCATCGGACCATGCGGCAAAAAAGACTGAGGATATGACGTCGGTCATGCGCATTAGTACCCTGACGTCCTGACATCAGTCTAATGCGCCTTGACCGACGTCAGCCATATACTTTGGTATTCGGGCCGACTGGACAGCGGACTACACCCAATGGTTAGGACTGCAGCAATGTGGAATGAAGAACATCCTCTTTTCTGTAACATACCCAATAGGAGGTCACACTCTCTAAGAAAATCAATATCCTCAGATACCATTCTGGCCAATCTAACACATTGTCCCTTCACAAGGGATTTCTTCTGGTGCAAGGAGTGCCAACTCTCAAAGTGCAAAAGAGAGTTGGAGTACGTGAGTTTCTTATAAAGATGTGAGGTAAATCTCCCCTTGGAATAATCCTTCCTCATGGTCACATCAAGGTAGTTCAAAATATCATGGTCCTTGGTCATGGTGAACTTCAGAAAAGTGGTGGTTTTGTTAATATAAGTAAAAAATCTATCCATCTCGTCTACACCATGCCAAAATAAGACCAAATCATCAAATCAAATCATCAAGGTACCACCCATACAGTACCCACATGTCCTTGAACTTGGAGTTGACAATATACAGGTCATCCCAATGGGCAAGTACTATGCTGGCAAACGGTGCACAACAGGTGCCCATAGCCACCCCTTGCACTTCTTTGAATATTTGCCCCTCAAAGGAAATGAAGTTATTGTCCAGAACCATCTCCATACAGTATCTGATGGTAAGAATGGTATCATGATGCAATGAGTTCTGCTTACATAAATAATCATAGAACCATTCAATACCTACATCATGGGGTATTACAGAAAAGAGGTCCCTCACATCAATGGTGACCAATATAAGACATTCATTGTACATTTCTTGTTTAATCTTGGACAAGAAATCCCATGAGTCTTTAATAATTAGGTCCCTATCATCCAACACATGTTTAACTGAACAGTCAACGAACTTGGCCAAACTAAAAGTTTTTGATGCTTTTGCATCCACAATTGGCCGGAGGGGGGGATTAAGGATACTCTTGTGGATTTTTGGGATTCCGAAAATGAATGGAATCCTAGGATGTTTTGTCTCTAGGAATCTAAAGGTCTCCAATGTGATTTGTTCATTTAATAACAGTTGTTCTAGATCTAAATTAATATGTCTATAAGCTATGTTAAGCTCATTAATGGAGACCTCAGTATAAGTATCACTGTACAGCAGGGCAATCATCCTGCTGTTGTAGTCCCTAGCATCCATAATAACTAGTCCTCCCCCCTTATCACGCTTCATAATCCGGATGTCACTGTTCTCTAATATATCATGTAATAGCCTTTTTTTCCTTTTTAGTCAAATTGCCAGTCCCATCCTGTTCCACATAATGATTCCTGTGAGAGATTGTTTTTCTAAATTGTCTCTCACAAAAAAAGATTCGAACACTTCCACTAACGCGTGCATAGGTGGAATGAATGTACTTGGTCTGATAAAGGGGGCTAGCATTGACCAAGAAATTAGTAATAGGGTCACCCCCATGAAAAGAAAAGGGCCAAGTTAAGATTCCTAATGTAGATTTTGAACTGTAAAATAGTATTGACAATGTCAGTTTTACATGTTGGCACAAAATTAAGCCCTTTCAAAAACAATTCTGCCCATTCGACAGTTACATTGGTCTTACTGTAATTGTGCACCGTAAAATCATTACCAAAGTTGGAAATAATGTTGCAAACATTGGCGTCACTCATCTCCAATGTTGCTGTTGTGGTCTCTCCCCTCCACTGATTCTGGTAGTTCGATTGTCCATAGTTCACATTGCCTTGCCCCCCCCCCTCCAGTTCATTAACCGCTGAGATCTCCTCAGGGGGGGTGGTTCTAAATGGATGTTGTTCTCAGAATTAACCCCATCATCATCATCATTAATAACATCACAATCATCCTGCCTATCAGACCACCTAGCTTCTTGCCCTTCAGGTGGATCTGGATAAGCCCTGCCTGCTTCATAATCAGTTTTATCTCTTGACAATTTCTTCTGTTTCTTGTTTTTAAACTGTACCAAATCAATTTCCACATTTTTAAATAAATTATTAAATTCAATCATTCTATGCTAAAAAAGAAAGTCCCTTTTAACTTCATGATCAAGTCTGTTAATGTCTTTGAGTATACCAGCCATTTTCCTGTTGTTGTCACTAATGAAAATATTAAGTAACTCACACCCTTGCCTGTTGAAAAAGCTGTTTTTTTTATGTAATGTTTTTAACATAAGCTCTATTTTGGGGGGCTCAATGGATCAATAATTCAGTTGTATTATTTTAGTGGGGTGGTACTTTTTTAGCATGGAATAATATTTTCTAACAGAAAATGACACTTTTTAGCAGGAAATGACATTTTTAGCAGGGAATGACATCTTTCTTGTTTGACTAATTGTTGAGTAGGACAGGCTATATAAATCAGCATTATGTGTGTCATGTAGTTCTGAAGAAGTCAATTTTATGTACTTTTGACGAAAGCATTAAAGCATAAACATGCTTCCAAAATCTGTCTATTGCCCTTGACTCTCTAGTAGGAGGATGAACAAAGGAACTCTGTTCAGCAAGTTCCTTTCTTGTAACTGCCACCACAACCATGGCATCTTCTAGGACCTATTTCCTCCAATATTCTAAGCCTACTGGTGGAACCAGTATCCTGTCTGGTCTTCTAAGGATTGGTTCAATTGTAGCAGCTTCCTTCCATGCCTGGTTGGAGATCGAATCAATAAGCTGTTTGGCCAGCAGAGTAACCCAGGAAGTAGAAGGCCCACTACCAAATGCTTCCAGAAATACTGATTCCTCAGGAGAAAGGTTTTGGGAAGACCAACAACCCTTTTGTTTTAGGATCTTAAGTATGTCTCCAAATGAGACGTCATCAGATGGTGATTTTGGGGACCTCTCTCCTTCATCAAAATGAGTATCCTCAGTGACCGACTCCTGAGGAGAGTTCAAGTGCCTCTTTTTGCACTTTATCTTCCTACGGACTACCTCTGTGGGGTGGTCCAGAGAAGTATCAAAAGAGATCAAAATACCCTGCTGTGGACTAGAAGTTTGGGCTGGCTGTCCCTGCAGAGCAGAATGTTCAGGATCACGGTGTAAAGTCATCTGGGAAGTAGAGGGTGGATCCAAGGGGGGAGGTCCAGTCTGACCTGCCAGAGCAGAGAACACTCTTCACTACCTCAAAGGCAGACTACTCCAGGAAAAAAGAAGCCAGTGGAGCCAAAAAAATGAGTTTCTGGCATCCCTCCGTCCCATAGGCAATCCACCCAAGACAGATGTCAGAGCCAAGCTGTCCAGTGCCGAAGCCCCATGAGGAAGATGTTTACTTATTTATTTGCCATTTGTTAACTGGGTTGGTCTGGCTGGGCTGGTGCCCTTTTTCAGCAGAGTACCAAGGAGAAAAGCTTCAGATACAAGGATTACAATTAGTTAGAAATGTGAATTACAGACATACACAAAAGTGAAAATACAGATATAAATAAAATCATATAATGAGAATAGTATTTGTCTTAAACATTCTTATAAAGGTGCAATTAATAAACTTGTCTGAGATGGCTCAGAAAACCTCAAAGTTGAACCCGCACTCTCAGATCCAACAGGGAAGCTTCACCTCCGAGGATATCAGAGCCAGTGTACTCACAGCAATAGTCAGATCCGAAGACGGTGTTCTCTTTTGATCCGGACCAGATGGACCCGAAAGGCTAGTATCTGAGGACTCAAACCACAGGTTGAATTAGAGAAGCAGCTGTTATCGATGGAGTGGTATATGGATGGACTTCCTGACCCAAAGGGGTAGGAACCATGAGAATTCCCTTCAGAATTTGCTCTGTGAAAAATTTCCTCATCATCCTCTCCACATCCTCTTCCATGAGACTCTTGGACGGCATACAAGGGATGGTGATTTTGAGTGCTTTCCGAAAATCTGGATCAAGACTTGGTGAATATGTAGTTCTTGGTAAAGGCTTCAGATCCAAAGATGCAGGTTCCAAAATATGTATGGTGGGGCCCAATGATGGTCTGGTCAAATGCAACTTTGGATCCAGTATTTCTTTGTTTCTCCTTGATTCAGAAATAGTAGAAGCTGGGGAATCTGAGGACCTATAACGTTTTGATGGGTCTTTAGATTTATGCTTGGGGGACTGAACCCCAGCAATGGCTTCAGTAAAGGGAGATGGCAGCAATCCCTTCAAAAATCAGCTTACTTTTTTTGTCAGCTAAAGCTCAGGTTTGAGCTTACATCAAATACTACAGTCCTGTTGCAGGTGTTCTGGTCCCAAACAATAGACACAAATGGAGTGGGCATCCAACAAAGATAATTGTGCCTACACATCACATTTTTTTAAAACCTGCTGGACCATTCCTAGACATCTATGCAGTTAAAAGAGAAGAGTTAAAGTATATTTTTTGTTTGGTAGATAGAAAGGAAATATATAAAGAAAAAATGCCACCAATGGTGTTTAAGAACTGCAAGAAAGAACTTGGAGTAAAAATAAAATTTTTTGTTTAGAAATAGCAGGAATTTGAAGCAAAAGTTCTGCAATAATAGTAATAAGAGTAATAATCAAAACAGATGCATGATGCTATATAAAGAGCAACAAATTGATATGTTTCCCTGTGGACACTGTAGAGCTTGTAGTTTAATTAAGAAAGACAAGGTTTTAAACATCCAGTTTTTAATACCTTTTGCCTTACGTTCTTATGCTGACTGTAATACCAAGAATACCAAGAATTTGCTGTATATTGCTACTTGTAAACTATGCTTGTGTTTTTATGTAGGCAAAACTAACAGATGTTTTAAAGAAAGGATTTTGCAACATACTAATGATATACGGAAAGGGAATTTAAATAAATGCTCTAGTTAAGCATGAACATGTATACCCCACTCATAGTTTTGAATTTATGATGTTACAAATAATTGTATCTAATGTGAGAGGGGAAGTTTTAATAAACAAAAATGAGATAACCGAAATTAATTGGATACTGGATTTGCAAGCTGATAAGCCACCAGGTTTAAATGGGAGTGTTCCTCTCAAACTTATTTTGAAGGGCCGGAGACTGAAAGTTTTACATTTTTTGGCTACTTTTTACTTTAAATTTTGAATTTGTATTGTGTTTTATTAGACCTGATGAAGGTGTATACCGAAAGCATTTATCCGAGTTTTACTGGTGATTAAACTACATCTTTAAACCTTTTGCATGGTGACCACATGGTTTCTTTTCACTTGCGTTTCATACTTTCATTAGTTATATTGTTAAATGGTGCAGGGCTATGGTGGCTCTTTTTATTGATTTTTCTGTGAATTAAAATACCAACAATGGTGATTACAGAATTTACACAGTGTATAAAGAAGGCAAAGGGAAGGAGATATGCCTACCACAATGTTATAAAAATGTAAGTCAAAATATAAGAAAAATAATGGCAGAAAAGCCTTAAGAAGAAAAACAAAGGGTAAAGATGAAAGAAATAGTAATTTATAGAAGAATTTGAGATGGAGTTATGAAAAATTAATTTGAAGGCAACCGCGTCTAAATGCTAAAGCAGCAAACAAGATCTGTGGGATATTAGGAGAGGTGCATTATAGGTAGGGAAGGAGCTCAAGAGTTTGTTTGTGGCCACAAGATAGTAAAATGTCCCATTAGTTGACGAAGGCATGAAAATGGAAAACATCAGATCAAGTGCATCAACAAATATGGATCCTACACAGAGATATATCAAGCAGCCAGCAAGTGTATCAATAAACATGGATCATATGGAGGTATATCAAGCAACAAATATAACTGCACAACAGATGACTACATCTATACCAAGAAAAAAACTGAAATAATCCAGCAATATCTCACATGTACAGACTGTACACAAACTCTGCTGCTAAGAACTGGATGCTGGCTGTATGTTAAAAGACTCTACAATGTGGTTCCACTATGGTAACTCCAGTTAAGGTACATTACAAGGTGCTGTATACAATGAAATTTAGGATTTATTAAAATGTGGTTACTTATACAACATTTCAAATAATGACCTGGCAATGGAATTTATACTGAATCCCTGACCAAAAAATATTTTTTGAATGACCCACAGTGTGCCATCACAGCACCTTCACATTCCTAGGAATGGCCATCAGAAAATGGTGATGTGTCTGTATTGCCTTTACATATCCCTGGCAGAATACTCTATCTACGTACTTAATGCAAGTCTCCACTGGTGTACCCCAAGACTCTATTCTTGATCCCCTCCTCTTTAATATCATTATCAAAGACCTCTACAGTAAGTCCATAGTCCAGCCTCTCTTGTGCAAGATGCTAATGAGTCTGGGCTTATTTGTGTGTATCAAATAACTTGCCTCAACTCCTCCATAGCATAAAAGAAAATGTTTTCTTCAGTTAAGAAATGGTTCCATAAAGTTCAGCTACTATTCAACCTTTAAAAAAAGAAAAAAAAAGTTAGTCCTATTTTTCCCCAAATCAAACATGTCTGATAAAGCAAATTTTAAAATCATTTCACTAAACAAAACTGAAACTGATATAGTCTCCTATACAATGGAATGATAATAGTTGATAACCTAAAATTTAACTTGAATATTCAAAATAACATAAAAAAGACTCAAGAAAAATTAGGAGTGCTCTACAAGCATAAAAACTTCCTTAGCAACACCATCAAAACTACTTTTGCCACTACCTACCTTCTCCCACTCTTACTCTGTGCACCCATCCTAACAGGCTCCAATTAAAAATAAGCTGGATGCATGCTATAATAAGGTTTCAAAATAATCCAGATGGATAGTATCTTCTTTTTTTTTTTTTTTGATGGTACGTTTGATGATTCCATGACTATGCACTGTTAGTAGGCTTTACCTTTAAATTACGTTATGACAGAATTTGATATCTGGGCTTAGAATTTTATGGTAAAAATCTTTGTTACACTAAGTTGTTTAAGAAAGGCACTGCAAACCATCAGTTTTATCCATGGCAGTAGTTACCAGCACCCACACACATTAGCATCCTTTCCACCAGAAGAACAACTTCTAGCCAAAACAGCCGTAATAAATGGAATTCATTTTTAAGGGAAGGCAGATCAATGATAATACTGTTTTTGGTAAATCCCTGTGTGCAACTGAGCACAGTAATATATTTGTCATAGCAAGAAAGGGCTTGTCTGTGTTACTGACTAGAGTTTGTTGCCACAAGACAAAACTTCTTTTACTAAGAAAAGTGAAACACTTGACAAAGCCCTTTACTATTCTAAAATCATATTATCCACTGTATCTCTTATGAAACATGGAAAAATATAGGTGGTGGTCATATGGTTTTCTTATTTGAAAATAGATATATTTCTCCACAAGTGACACTTATTTTGAAATAAATAAAATCCAGTTTACTAGTCATTTAGTGCCACAGGGCACTTCCATTTGTGGAAAATGCAACATCTACAATTATGTCATAATCAAATAAAAGCTATCAGTGCTGTCAAGTTTACCTATAAAGGTTGTTTCTTTTGTAATACAAAGGCAGTTTTATGGTATTTTCCCTATATACACAATAACAAAGTATAACACAAATAATATTCAAACGCAGAATACAACAGTAAATTTAACATGGAAAAACAAGAAATGGGAATGCACTGTGGCCTCATATATTTTAACTATGTATAATGGAAATGTCAATACCTCAGGCATGTATATTAGAGCCAGTTGCCTTAAATGAGAAAGGACAATTGATAGCATGCAGTTGGAGAAGAAAACTCAATTAGTTCTAAAATACTGAACACTCAGTCTTAAGCAGCATAATGAATTTGATTAAAAGGATTAATTGTTTAATTGAGTTTACTTTTTGCTATATAAATCAGTCATTTAGATAGTGTTTTAAGTACTTGGTAGGTAGCTAAGCTAAGGCACTGAACTAAAAGTAGTAACATTTTCCGATTTTTTTTAATCTGATTCATGCTGTAGGGGTCAACTATGCACCTGGCTGATTTCTAACAGTTAACTGTGACAAATTCCCCTTTTAAATTAGTTACTATATCTTCAGCTGTCAAAACTGGATTCCCTAACTGAAACCGAAATAACCAAGTTCATTCTCATGTACCACAACAGAGCACATAATACTAACTTTTTTACACAGGCAGTGGGATCACCATACTCATAATACCCTCCACATGAAGTGAACACCTGTAACGACCCATAAATTCTTCATCAGTTGTAAGAGATGAGATATTATTAGGTCAACTACCACGAGTTTTTTTGTGTGTAACTAGAACTCAATAGTGTGTCATGACGCTAGCTGGCATGTTAGTGATCTATTGATATCAAGCCTAGGCACTTTTTGGGCTGTCACTAAGTTAATTAATGATGGCAGAGTTGCGAGTTAATATGCATTTCTGATGTAACCGCAATCTTTGATGTCTGATCAGTTTTAGGTCACGGTCTTTCTTTAACCTCTTTTATAAGAAGTTCCCTCACATTCATGTTGAAATTGGCATTTTATGTTCACCCTCAGTTGCCTTGATGGGGCTCTCCTATCAAACCACTATTTGTCCAAGAGTAAGAAGAATGCTTTTAGCCACAAAATATCCTGAAAGACCAGGTTTAACAATTACAAATGTCAGTTTATTTCTATCAGAATTTTATCTGGTTGACGAAGATACATAAACCGATCCTAATGGCATCTTAGATCCACACATGAAGATTTTTTGCTGTGGAATATTAAGTTAAACAATAATGGCTCTACTTGACAAATATTAGCAATGTATTGCATACATAATATTAACTCTTCTGGAAATATTGTGTTATAGAAAATGATGTTACAAGTGGTATAGTAAAGAACTTTAGGCTGCTGGGCCAAGATGTAGCTGTAATGTGCTGGTCAAACAAGTTCCCTACTCTGAAATGCATTTTTATCAACAGTAATGAGTGCACTCCAAAATGTATTCTTGCTGCATAATACATGCTGCTGTTCTGAACACTTCAATACTAGACTGATGTTACTACCTACATACTGCATTTAATAAACTTGAATACTGTATATGTCAGTGGATAGCAGTAAAGCTTTAGAAATCACAGCACATTATAAACCAGAATTTGGTTCTTCTAAAGTATACATTGTCAATATCATTTTCTTAAATATAATAGTTTTTCTACACAGCTTTGCAGGGAAACACTATGAAATAAATGATAAAAGGTTTTCTTTTTATATTAATACATAACACCATTTTTTCTTTACTTAGACAAGTGTCTCAATGTTTTACCAAGATACATTGGTACATTTCCATAGAATTCAGCATTGTGTATCCCTCAGTAATGTATTACTACTTCAAAAAATGCAGATCTAATTAATGGAGCTTGGCATATGCCACACACTGCTTACCTCCTGCCATTCAGACTTTGCCATGGTGCACTATGTGAGCATGACCTGTGGTTGCCGATGCACAGTTGTTTGCACATGTTCTATGTTCTGATATTTTGTAACACTGCAGTGCAAAATTATAAAAGCGCATTCCGTATGGACTATTTTGTACTTGATAATACCAAATTTCTTGCATGGTCAGTAGCTCATCGTTTTATGCTAGAAAATCAGAAAGCAATGGGTGCTATTCTGCATGCAGGTGCTTAATTGTATTGTTCCTGTAATGCATATTCCTCAGTTTGCCATCCTTCTGATGACGTGTTATAGAGTTACCATCTGTTTGAGTTGTTGGCAGTTCATACAGCTGTAAAAGATCATACGACACTTACTGTACAAAGTAGGAACATTTGTTTTGAAATCCATAAAGGAGGAATACAGACTACATATTTAGTGCATAAAAGAACATGCTACAAAAATCCTGTAAAAAAGTAAAATTAAGCAAACGTAAGGAAGAACTGATTATGAAAAAATATCAAACATAACAACATGCACTAGTGGAAATGAAAAAGAAATATAAGCAAGCAAAATCAATGCATTTATTTTTTATTTATTTATCCTTTGCTGACCAGGTTTGTCCCACTAGGCTAATTGCCACTTTTCAAGGTAGACTCGAGGTGGTGATTATACTACTAAAGGATATTTGGAATGGGGATCGAGAAACTTCACCGACCCTTTTTGATAATGTACTTTGGGATCTTTTACATCCACTTGAGCTACCATCAACTCAAGCAGATGGGACTTTAACATCTCATCTGAAGGATGAGATAAACCCAAATAAATGCATCCAGAATAATATAGAGTATAAGCCCGCAGCCTTTAAAGCACAGTCAATGCTTAATTTTCGTTTGAATGACTGAAATGTTCCAAATACCATAGTACAAATGAACTCCATATCTTGCTTGTCACAGATGAAGACAAGTTCTGAGTGTCCTGTTCATTTTTTAACAAAGCCATGGTTCCATTTTACAACGACTGTACTATAGCATAGGCAGAGATAAACCTAATTATTCATAGATATAGCACACAGCCTATATACAGGACTGTGTATTATGTGAGTAGTCTAACAGTACAGCAGCAGCCTAATTCATGTTAACATTAGTACCCTGTCTGTGCACAACTACTCATTCCTGCACATAACCCACACACTGAAGAATGCATCATATTCTAGCACAATGACAAATATATGCATGCACACACACACACACACATGACCCCTGCCCTTCAGTCCAGTACCTACCCTATCCCAGCTGCAGCTTCTGTAGTGGAAAGACAGCAGTGAAGTTTATGTCCGTGGATCTCTGCAGTCATGGCAAGACCCATCTCATAAAACATGTGGCTCCTGTTGTCATGACCATGGACAGTGAATCATTAGCACAGAGTGCTAATGAAGTTGTCAAGCAAAGCAGGTGCTCTTATTGGCTGGAACGTGATCAAGTCTTACTGCTAGGAGTAAGCATGTGGAGTTGTGGCATTTGGTTTGTCAATACTTTATACAACTTGGAAATATGCTTCTGTATCATGTAGCACTTTCTTTTCGAGGTCTGTTGGGTGCCCTCCTAGGGAATATGATATTGCACAACTAATTTATGCTGAGAGGTCTATTGCCTTTTCTTTGAGGTTGCGTACTGCACTGTTCTGTTTGTAGCATGCTCTCTGCAATTTCACTCTTGTAACTTCAGTTTTCTACTCCATAATGCAGTATGCCATTCCCTTGCATTTATAAATAACTGCGTACCTGGACACCTTCAGGTAAGCGCTTGCTCTTTTTCCAACCCCATAGTGTTCAAACGAGTCAGGGGGACTTATGAACTGCATTCAGCATTGCTGCAATGGTTTTACTACATACCAAGTACAAGTTCAAATAGTGTTTCTTCTTTTTTCAGCTCTGTCTGTTAACCAAAAAAGTTCTTATAGATAGATGACTGAATAATTCTGAGACCTAATGTTAAACAGGCAAACAGATATTTCTACATTTGTCACCTCATTCCTTTGAAGGTCTGTTGGAACCCCGGTCTTCAGATTTTGTTGCTATCTTGACTATAGAATCAGGTTTTACCCTGGCTAAACTAGATTCTGTGATGGTGTGGATTTTTCCTTTCCCAAGTCATCTTCTCCCTTTCTTAAAAATTAAGTACCCAGATGATTTTGACAGAGTGATATACAGCTGGGATCAAAGATGAATGCAACTCGTATAGTGTTTAAGATGTTTATGGAAGAAATGGAATGAGCATTTACTGACTAGCTACAGACCTACTGCATTATGTGACAATGATTGCAAAATTATTACAGTTTTATTTATTGCATTTGTTGAACGGGAAGGTCACCTGGGCCAAAGACTGCCCATTTTCAGTGCAGGCCCAGAGAGAAAAGCTCCACAGAGATAGGCATACATACATTTTGATAAAACGCAGTAACAATACAATGCTTACAAAGTGATAAAAGGCAACAAATATATCAGATCAAACTACTAAAGAACAAGAACATACAATATATTCAATGTGATAAAAACACAGGAAGCAAATATGTCGGATTAAACTGCCAAAGGTCAGGTAACAATGCAGTATATTCAATTTGATAAGAATCCATACAACAGTTGTTCCAGATTAGACAGATAGTCCCGTATAGTAGTTGGCACTGAGATAGGCACTGTAGCAGTGTCAAGAATATCAACACAACAGTACATTTGTAAAGGGCATAGGAAAGGTTTAGTTGTTTAGGAGGTAAAGGTGAAGGTACTGGAGGTGGAGAGGAGAGGAGAGAAGGGAGGAAAGGTGGGAGAAGAGGATGGGGAGAGAGAGAAGTCAGGTTATGGGTTATGAAGTGTTAGCACAGAGGTATTGATAGTGGGAGAAGAGATGATGTCTCAAGGATTTTTTAAAGATAGATGTATTGCCAGTAGATCTAAGGGAGGGTGGGAGAGAGTTCCATAGTTTAGCAGTGGAAAAGAAGTGGAGCCATTGTCCAGCGGTGAGGTTGGGTTTATCTACCTGTAGAAGGATTGTTTTCTGAGCAAGGGCCTATTAGGTTGGTATAGAGTAAATAGGTTAGAAAGGACTGGGCAACTGGATGGCTTGTGTATTAGTTTATGGGCAGTAGTTAGTTGAATATATGCGAGGTGGTGAGGCAGTTCTAGCCAGTTTAGTAACTAAGAGAGGTGCAGTTGTGAGATAAGGGCTTACTATTGGAAACAAATCTTACTATTTTGTTGTAGCATGAGTGCAGTTTGGATTTAAGACTGGTCTGAATATTGGTGAAAAGAGGAGCTCCATAGAGAATAGAAGGGAGCAGGAAAGAGGAGGCAAGGGCTAGTTTAGAAGAGTAATTGAGGGGTGTTTTGTGTCGATATAGCATGCCCAGTTTCTGGTGAGTTTTTTTAATGTTGTTGTAAATGTGGATGTTGAAAGTTAGGCATTCATCTATGGTAACACCTAGGAGTTTACTGTCTGTGATAACCTCTACCGAGGTGTTGTCATGGGAGAGGATAGTGAAAGTGTCTTTGTTTATGGTGCAGGTTTTCTTAGGGGTAAATAACAGTAGTTTTTTTTAGGATTTAATGGTAAATGGTTGTTAGCCATCCATATTTCAGTGGAGGTGAGGGCTGCTTGGGTAAGTTTTTGAAGTTTGTGTGGGGGAGTTGGCAGTACAGATGATAGTAGAGTCATCTGCATATTGGATGACTGTTCCTTGAGTGAGACTAGAATGGAAGCCATTGATGAAAATGCTGAAAAGTAGTGGGACTAAGATGGATTCCTGGGGAACACCTGTGGAGGAGTTAAAGAAAGGAGAGAAGGAGTTTAGCCATTTTGTAGCTTGTTGCCTGTCTGAGAGGTAGTTGGAAAACTAGCATAAAGTAGAGGGAGAGATACCTGGGTTGGATAGTTTTCTAAGAAAGAGTGGATGAGAGACAGTATCAAAGGCTTTGGACAGATCAAGAAATAGAGAGGAGGCAAGTTTTCTGGTGTCAGGGGCTGACTGATAGTTTCACAGAAGGAGGTAAGAGCTGTTATTGTACTGTGCCCTGCTCTAAAACCATGCTGGGTTGGAGATTGTATGTTATCGTCAAGTAGGTAGCTCAGGAGCTGGCTGTGGAGACATTTCTCAAGGATTTTTGAGATGGGGGAAAGGATGGCAATGGGCCAAAAGTTGGAGACATCTGTGTTGTTTCTACCTTTGTGGAGTGGGAGAATAAATGCTTTTTTCCAAATGGAAGAAACATAAGACTCTTGGATGAACTTATTAAGAACTATGCTAATGAGGTATGCAATGAATTTGCTGCCTTTTGCAGAAATTCTGGGGGAAGGCTGTCAGGGGCATTTGTGCAAGGTTTTAATTTCAGAAGCATTTTCTTTACTATGGTTGTGGGAATAGGAGCTAGAGAGAAGTTGGGAGAATGGGCAGGGAGGTATTAGTGGCAGGTGGGTCGGGTTGGTTAGGTAGAGTCGGAAGGAAGTTGGTAGTAAGATTAGCTATAACATTAATAAAATAAGTGTTGAAAAGTGTGGTGATTTCCACAGGGTTTTTTTCTGGGTCTGGACAGGGGTTAGTTTCTGATCCTGGCTGTAGAGGTCTGTTGATTGAGCTCCAGAAATGATTAGGGTTAAGCTTGTGTTGATTTTGTAGAGTATGATAGTATTCTGTTTTATCCTTAATTATTTGGCACTTTACTTGGTTGCAGAGGTGTCTGTAGGTTATGAGGTCAGAGGGTTTTTTGTGCTTTTGCCAAAGCTTCCAGGCGTTGTCCCTGGTGACCATGTTTAGTTTGGTAGCTCTAGTGAGCCATGGGGCATGCAAGAATTTTATGCATTTTAGCCAGAGGGGTACTAGGCTATTCAGAATATTAAGGAATGAGGAATTGAAATGTTGTACTGTGTTGTCTAGAGGTAGTGTTTATAGGGGTTCCAATTAGTACTTTGTTGTTAAAGGTTTTAACTTTGTTGTTAAAGGTTTAGGAGAGAACTGTGATAAGTCTCTATTATATTTGCATTGACGTTTGTGAATTTCACTTGTAGTTTTGCGTATTACAAAAGCTGGCAAGTGGTCACTGATGCTATTTGGGAGGGTTCCTGCAGTGGCAATTTTATTGGGGTCAGAGACCATGATCCAATCTAAGATTGTACATTGGCTGTTGTTTTTGTTGGGTCTGGTAATATCAGCAATTAGCTGGCTATATTTATATAGGTTGATGTTGATTGGGGGTGCTGCTGTGAGAAATCAAGACAATTTATATTAACATCACTCAGGATTATTGTTTCTGTAGTTATGTTATTGAACTCCAGCCTAGGATGTCCTCTAGTATGGGGATATTATTACCAGGGGGAATATATAGGGCAATGATGCACGGATTTTTATTCTCATTAATTTTTAGGAAGGATATTAAGATTTCTGCTGTAGTGAAGTTGGGTACATATAAGTTTTAAAGGATCATATTGAAGGTATTAGGGTAGATTAGAGCTACTCCACCACCTTTTTTGGGATGTCTGTCCTTGCTTAGTCAGGCAAAGCCTGAAGGGAAAAATTCTGAGCTTTTGATATATGGCTTTAGCCATGTTTCTATAGCAGCAATACTGTTGGGTTTATTGTGTGTTATCCAGGTGTGGAAGTCAAGGATTTTGTTTCCAATGTTCTGCAGGTTAATAGTAGTTAGGTTTAGAGACTTACAGAGATGATGTGGGTTGGGAGATGGAGAGGGGGGCCAGAGTTGGGATGGATTTCTCCACTTAAGATTAGTTTGGAGTATTTGTGCAGGATGATGGTGGACTCTTTTTTTTCTTGTTAGTTTTGTGGCAAAGGAAGGGGGTATAGTTTGTGACAGCTTTGTCATTAGTGGGCAAATTTTTTCTCTAAAGCAGAGTAAGTTGTCTGTAGGGGGTAGGTTAGGAGAAATGGCAGAGAAGGCTTTGGGTGCTAGTATGGCAGTTGTAGATGGGGGTATGTAGTGGATCATGACAAATTGTAAAGAGGTAAGATGTAGTAGGAGGGTTAAGGGTAGTAAGAGGTGGTAGGGTGTCAGGTTACATTTAAATGGCATTTTGGAGAGGTAGGGACTAGTTGAACTCTAGATAGTAGTAATAGCTAGGAAAGGAGGTACTAGTAATATAAGCTAGCAGGTGTCACCAGTATGGGGTGTGTACTGATAAGGTTTGATAAGGGAGAGGATATAAGGAGGAGTGTGAGTGTGGGAAGGACACAGCAATTAGTGAGGTAGTGGGAAGTTTTGTGATTGGGTGGGATATGAGGGGAGGAGCCAATGTGAGAATAAATGTAATTGAAGTGGGGATATGTGGGATTGGGGATAGGGTAGGGGAGTGGAGTGAGCCTGAGGGTAGTGAGGGTGAACAAAGTGGGGCTCCATCCAGGATGAGAAACAGTGCAGTGAGAGACCATCAGTCACTCACAGAAAAAAAAAACAGTGATATATTGTAAGCATGAGAAAAACATGAAAGTGCAAAAGAGAGAGTTTAGTGAGGGAAAAAAAATCATGAAAAGAAATATCTGTTATTAGTAAAGCAGACTAATGGTCTGGGGGACAAGCATTAACATCTTAAGTAGAGCATAAAGGGAGAAAATAAGTGAAGGTAAAAGAAACCCAAGAGATTGAGCTAGGCAGCTCTGGGACAGAGACGGGATGGCTGGCATACAGTGGGAAAGAGGAGCCACAGACATGGGAGAGGGAGGTAGACAGCGGCAAAAGACATGGAAAAGTATGGCAGGGAGAGCTAGGTAGAGGGTAGGAGAAAGCTGTGAAAGAACGCCTGAGAGAAAGGGGTAAGGGGGAAAATAGCAGTCATCTAGGGCAGGGGTGGAAGAAGAAAGTGTGGAGAGAAAAAATCTAAAAACCCATGGAGGTATCAATGGCAGACTAAGATCTCCTACCGTAAGCTAGTAATCATCAGGTTCAGTGTTTAGATTCTACAGAGAGCAGCTATTATGTTAGATTAACCTCACAATTATCACATACATTTACTGCTTGAAGAGGCCTTTTGTAGGTAGCGGCAGGTAAAAAATAAACAGCTGGTTCAGCTTTAAGCCAGCAATGTCTCTACAATCCCACAGTTAATGCTCAGGGGGGAGAGACTGGAGAACAGTGTCAAGGGCAGGGGAATTAAAAATGGAAAAAGTCAGTGAATGCGTAAAAAAGGGTCAAAGGCAGAGAGAGGTAGTTTAATTAGTAGGAAAAGCACAATTCAGTATGAACAACACAACAGAACAGCTCACACTACCACAACTAGTTCACTAGAGTGTGCTACAGTATACCCAATATCTTATTTCCAACACACTGGCAGTATTTCACAATAATAGGATTACATGGAGTTATAATAAAATTGAGAAACAGCAGGCTTTCTACAAGTGATAATTACATATAAAATGTACTGGCAATACAGAGGCAATTCATTTGCATGCATTATCCACAATACATATGAAAACAAAACTCAAATCTGGTAACTAAGCAAAGCTTCAGCTTTTGGTCAGCAAGGTCTCTCAAATCCTGGAGTTAACGCTCAGGGGTGAGAGGCCGGAGAACAGTGTCAAGGGATCTACTGCTTGGAGAGGCCTTTTGTGGGTAGTGGCAGGTAAAAAACAGCTGGTTCAGCTTTAGGTCAGCAAGTTCTCTGAAATCCCTTGGTTAACGCTCAGGGGGGAGAGAGGCTAGATAACAGTGTCAAGGGCTTGCAAGTACACACTTACAGACAGAGACACCTAGCAGCAAGGGATCTGCCCCACTGCAGGTACATGTGAAGCAGTGTGCCTGCTCTGAATCAAATACATATATTATAGATGTACTGTAAATTATATGAGAATAGCAGTTTGTATTATAAGCACTGACCTCAGTGCTCATCTCTTATTGAATGACATTCCACAAATGTTTACCATTTTGCATTAATGGTTTTGTGATCTTACTGTGGTTTCAGTTCCCTTTGTTTTGCTTTGTTTTTGTCACTAGTTAATGGGTGGTTATGTGGCACAAAAGATTTACTACATTAGCTCAAACATGAATGTTTCAGTACTACTAACCATTCTACTGATCACTGAAGTCAAAGTATTCTCAAATATTTCAGTTAGTTTAAAACGTTTTTTTTTTTTTTTTTTTGCAGTGGGGAGGTCCACCTGTACTACCCAACATGGAGACTGCTCCCAGACTATACTGTCTCTGAGACTACATGTCAGTCAAAGTGTATTTAAAGAGTCTGTGTACACAACCCTTCTCACGTTGGAATATACACACAAACATTCAGGTGTGAACAAATGAGCCTCATTCAGCTGAACCTCAAGTAAGTTAAGAACTTGTCTCACATTTCTTAAGTGTTGTAATATCAGCAAGGATACCGTATTAGTGGAATACTTTACTCACTGGTTATAAATTATGTGCTCAGTGAGGTGAAACATTTTCTTTACATTAAGGGCAGGATCATGCCATGCTGTGATTGTTGTCATCCCCACATATGACAGTGATATTGGCCTTCAAAAGAATGACAGTTCAATGGCAAAAAGATTTCAGGTACATGAACTAAAATGGCTAAATTTCAGGATGAGTTTAAGTAAGTCTGTGAGTATTGATTTGGGTACAGTAATGTCTGCTGATGGTATTTTGTTTTCCTTTAGTCCATCTCAATTTCAGGCACTGCCTTTTGAATTCCAGGTATTAAATATAAAAGTAGGAAGCTGATGGACATCTTCCTCTCAGAATAAAGCAGATACTGCAAGCATCTTGCTATCCAGAAGAACACTGAACAATGATTGAAGGCACAGAGCAACAGGAGTTATGATGCTGAAGAGAACGCAGCATTTGAACCCCTTCACCTAACAGAGTAAAGTCTTATCACCCACCACGACAACCACGATTCCCACCAGTACTGCATTATATGACCTATCAGATAATGCAGTAGTAATGCGAACCAGGTCAGAAATAGCTACAGGAGGCATTAACCAACCTAAGTACAGAGTGCAGTGATGTCCTCCAGCTGTGTACAGGTTGAAAATCAGCCAAAGCAATTATTTTGTAATGAAATAAGTAGAAACATACAAATAAACAAAGACAGTTCATCTCCTTTCAAAAATCACTTAAAGTATCAATATCTGTAACGCTATGAATAAAGGTCTTCTCTTATTTCGCAATAACAGACACATGGCTTACACCAAATGCACTGAAAGTGTTTGTAATCATTAATTCAGTATATTTCTTTTAAGGTGAATTCAGTTGAGAATAGTCATATTGATTGATACTTACCTTAGATTCATGTCACCCAGGTATATGACATTTGCATTCCAAAACAGAAAAAGTTCACCATACTCTATTGCAATCTAAAAAGAAAAAAGCTTCTTCAATATTTACACATGGACTGGGATGATACCGTTTCAACATCTGCTTATGCTTGCCTGCCCCATAACTCAGCCTTACAGTGCATTAGCCTTCAATTGCATGGCTTAGTCTGTCTTCTTAATATTGTACCCCCTCCAAGGCTGCATAACAAGAAAATGGTGCAGCTAGACTCAAGGTATTAAAAAAATAATAAACACACAGGGATTTTTTATTATAGAAATTCTCATCTTAGCTTTGCATTTCTTAACCTTCTGAAAAAGCTCATAAATTTCAGCAGGAGTACCAGTAAAAAGGCTATATATTCTTAGAAAGCCATTTGTCAAAAAGCAAAAAATACTTAGCTAGTAATGGTAACAAGAATATATGAAAAAGCTGTTGAAATAAAATCACCAAAATAAGAAAGCTTAAAAATGGCTTAATCATATTCCAATACTCAAAGTTTCATTCTGATGGAAAATATCATTTTAGTGGAGTTTAAAGAGAAACTTCATATGCCATGAAAAAATGTCTAATATTTCCTTTTCCATGGACTCTGGAATTAAAGAGTTGTCTTATAAGTGACTTGTCTTAGGACTAGTGATTTCAGAAAACCACATTTTTTTATGAAAGAGTATATGTTAAGATAGCAATTTATCCTCTTACTCTCTTAATGTCTGTCACTAAATTCCATAACAACGACTTTAATCTTAACATGCTGATCAAAATATGCTCTCTGTGGAAAAGGTAACCACATGCCTACTTTTTCAAATGATTAATGGTGAGACTAAGTGTCTACTCTTTAAATTTAAACACCTAATGAACCTGATATAACTGTGTAGAAGGAAAGGAGAGAAAGGAACTAGTTGGCCTTCATTGAAAATGTGCCCCTTTCCCTACTGTAGTGCAATCTCTGAGTTGGTAAATTTAGTTGGGGGGGTGTGAGGGGTGAAGCCCCCTATTTTGCTGAGTTTTAAATTGTTTAGTGTCTGTTACGGTTGGTAGATGACCCACTGTTTTTTCCCTGAGAAAAAAATTTGCTGAAACGATCATTTGCTAAAATGAGTTTTCATTTATGTAAGTTTGATGAATAATCATTTCCTGAATAGACTAGTCGACAAACTGATACAGACCCAAGAAGTTCCCAAAATTCACAATACTACAAAACTCAAACTCAAGGCACATGAATATTAGTGAAATGCTAAAAAAAATTTAAAAAAAAAAATCAGCTTTGCAATCATACTTAAGTAGTCTACAAGAGTTACTTGATCTAATGTAATCTGATATTACTACATGCACATTCAGAGTATCAGAATATGCTATTACAATTGTCTTCCTACACCAAAAAGTTAATAATTGAAGCACCGAAGAGAATGGAAATCTAGAAAATAATCAAAAAGAAAACAAAACTAAAAATGAATAAATTAAATACATTGCGATAAGTGTGTAATATAGTATATAAAACTGTGCTTGTGTTAACCATTGTTTTCAGCTTCTGAAGAAGTCAGTTACTGTTAACTGACGAAAAGTGTATTGTTATTGACCGCGCTTTAAGCAAATTAAAAACACTTGAATTTTAGCGAAGAAGGGTCCTGGTGCCTCATTTGGATTTACTGGTCGGTTGTTTTGGATATTTCTAAGTGTGTAATAAATGAAATATCTGTCACCAAGACGCATGGAAGTGGGGTTCAAAACTCATAGCTGCACCACCTATCATGAGATCCATTTCCAAAACCTACAGAACCATCATCATGAAACAAATACCCAAAACGTAAAGCACCAAATGTTTCTTTTATTACATACCAGATCACCAGTTTCGCAAATATTCCATATAATATAGAAACAAATATATGGATACATGTAAAATGTACGACTACAGATTTAATTGCCATACAATTCAGAAACTGATCGAAATTGCATTTGGTCAACATGTTTCATTGAAAAAAATGTCTAAATGCGTTTGATTATCACGAGATATTTGAATTTAATATATAAGGGAAGCAAATGTGGACTATTTTTTTAATGAATGCTTTATTTACTGATAAAACAATCATGTACTACTTATACCAGCCACAGAGCAGCTAGATTTGTATATTTGTGGCCAGAGTATGTAGAAATTCAGTAATGACCTATGTATACTGTTCTTGAAGAATATTATGAATATGGCCACTAGGATCAGTCTATTGCCTCCTTGATGTTATTATAGGCCTGATATATACAATTCCTAAGCAAAGGTGAAAGCACAACTCAGAAAATCATTATTTTCTCTGCAGTATTTAACTTTTTGGAATGCATACACTGTATCTCCAAAGTAGGAAGGTAATGTAAACAGTGCCACAGAGTTACTGAATGGATGTGATATGCATTTCCAATGGTTTATCATGTGGTGCATGATTTAGAGACAGTACTTCATAGTAGAATTGTACTGAACTTTGCTGCCATAAGTGCACCATTATCATTAATATGTTAGATTGCATGGCATGGTTATATGATATTTCTGCATGAAGTGAAGACATTTCTGTTTGCAATCAGTAAAACATAAGAGGAATCGAGGATGGCAGTGGTTATTTACGCCAATCTCTTCTATCCACTGAAATGTGTTACAGCATAACAGAGACAAGTACATGAAAAATGTTACGCTGTTATTCATCATCAGGCATACTGCTGTACAAATGTTTGAACATTTTAATTAGTTTACTATTGCAAATAGTCTGGTCTGCTGTAATGATGGCACTTTCTTGCCATCCAGTATTGCACAGTGTCTCTCTCAATATTCAGTCAGTATAAGTGGCTGAAAAACATTTAGTGTTGTCAATCATTTGTGTAGTCGAACTTACCATATTTCGACAAGTTTTTTTTTCAGTGAAATATGTCGTTGACCCAATCATACATCTCAATGTATGAGCATTAAAAAACATAACACTGGCCCTGAAAATCATAGCAGAGGGACATAAAGAGGAGCATTGTCTTACTGCCTTACTGCCTACAAAAGAAAACCTTTATTCACTAGACCCTATATAATTAGTGGTAGTGAATCTTTGTTTTGGTTTAGTTTATGTATTTAATAAAGTTTGTGTTCATAAACAGGTCTGAATTTATGAGGAACATCATTAATCTAGGAGAAGCAAGGCTAAATCTGAGGGCCAAAATCATAGCAGTTGAGAGGTATGGTCCAAGTGCCCTTTCTACGAGTTTGTATCAATGAATTGTCTGTCAATTAAAATGTGCATTACACACACATACATACACACATCCAAAGCTGACTTTAGTAGTAAGCATTTTTGCCCACACACTCCTACCAATTATATAATACCTGAAATCACATGACATACATGTGCTTGAAAAAATGTAATTATCAATGAGAGGTTGGAACATGGTTCCATTCTTGGACAAAAGGAGGCTATACCAGCAGCTGAATCTAGCTTTAAACTCCAAGATGAGTGAGATATTCTATATGCCATGTCTGAGGTTTATAAATTTATATTAATCATGTAAAAACAAGACAGAATTGTTTTATCCTAACAGGTGTGTCATATGGCTTTAGTCTGCCTGCTTGTAAAGACCTTACAGCTTTGTCAGCAAGAAATATCTAGATCTTTATATTGTGTATTACTTTTTGAATTGTACATTTGATCTTTGTAACTATCGCTAATGTTGCTGCATAATTACCATAACTGTTTTTATACAAGGCTTTTACAGTTTTAATAACACATTCATAACATTAACTGTTAGTAATACAGATTATGATTGCAGTATTCTGCAATAATAGTTTGAGTATAAAATGATAACTGATCCCACAGAATTAGTGTTACAGAATCTTAATAATAGCACAACCCCTTATCTGTTTAATGATGTACATGGTAAACAAAAGTGGTGCAGAATATCTATTAATGTCTAAAAGTTTAAAAACAAATGTCATTTGTTGGAAGCTGAAATATTTGTGGGTTATGATATCTACCAATCATTTCACAGCTCTTCCTGTCATCTCACGTACATATGATGACTACACCTGTGGGGGGGGGGGGGCAGATTCAATCATAAATCTTTCCAAATCATTCCTGTAGCCATGATTTACTGTAAAGGAGCAATCTAGTTACTCTTACAAACATAAAGGGCAGAAATGCACAGTTTTTTTGATTTCCACTGCTGACAGCCTATCCATGCAGTCACCCAAAATTTTGCTTTTTGACAAGGTCTGTAATGCCATTCCAATTTATAGGCACAGTCAGTATTATTCATCAGCCAGACTGACTCAAGATTATCTATCAGTAAAACATCAGAGTCCAATCCACAAGAGCAACTTATATCACTTAAAGTAATAAATAAAATGAAGATAGCTTTTGTGCTTACACAAAATAGTTCACCAGATGCTAAAACCTTATTAGGTTAAATTCTCATTTATTTATGCTTTTATGTGTACTATCTTTTAAAATGTTTTAGTATGTGTATCTTGTAATATAAATGCATTTCAACTAGGTATTATTTCTATGTGTACTATCTCTTTAAATGTTTTAGTATGTTAATTGATCATTTAGACTAATTAGGAAGAGTATATAAGGTGTGTACTTTTATGGCAGGAGTTACACCTGAAGAAGCAACTGTGAAAGCGCTTGTGTCCTCTGTTAATAAACTGGTACCTGAACATTTATTCGTGGATTTCTTGCTGTTATTTTGGAATACATTCTCAGCCTGGATCTTTTGCTCCTTGTCCACAAGGGATTTTATATTTGTTTCTGCTATATTGCTGTTTTTTGGGCTCTATTTTTGCTGATTATTACTATTTACTAATTCTTTTTATTTATAATTATTAATTTAATTTTAATTAGAAAATTCCATAAAAATTAGCTTATTTCAGAATAAATATTTAACAAACTGTTTTTAAGATTCTGATTAAATTCGCAGATATATTAAGACGTGTTAGTATGTCAGCTCTCTGTCTAGTAATCTAGACATTCTCCTTAAATTCAGTCTGAGCAGATATGCCACCTCCACTTTTATTAACACAGATAGTTTTATACTTCAAAACTTAAAAAAGATTACACTCAGATATTTCAAAAACATGCTTAATCAGTACATTTCTTATAATATTACGCTTAATGTTCTGAAAATACACTCTTTCAGCTATTAGTCTTGCCTACATGGAATGCACAGCACACTACACATGTAGCCAAATATGCCTAGATGGATATTTACACATTGCAAAATGCTGAAAATTATTCACCCTTTAAAAAAATAAAGGTACAAAGTTCATATCAGAGCAGATGTCCTTCACTGTTGACAATTAAGGCAAAGCTGCATACCCTTTTGTGTTACATGAAAAATTTTTATGAAACTTTCCTTCCTTATTAAGATTTTTACAGTGTTCAGGTACAAAGACATTTTTCTGTCATTAAATGTTTCAACTACAGCTGGAATAGACCAATTCTTTTTCATTAGTGAATAACAATCTATACGTTAAACCCTGACTGGAGAACAGACATTCTTCAAAGCAGGGTGTTAATATACAAGTGATCCCTGTTTAAAAATGAGTTAGCTGCTGCATAGCAACATACTAAGATGATGTGAAGCTCAGACATTGGAAAAGCAAACAGCCACTATTATTTATGCTCACTAAGCACCACTTTGCTGTTTAGGGATTGTAAAATTAAAATAAGTAAATAAAATTAAGAAAAATAAAGAAAAGTGTCTGTTTGCATGTGTGTGCATATGAGAGAGAGTAAGAAAAATGAGTGATGGACAGTGAAATGACAGCGCTGACTGCAACATGCAGTCCATCCTCATTATTCTTTAAATGTTAAGTGTCACAAAAGTCTTAATATCCAGCAGTAAATACGTCAATGAAATGTTGACAGCATGAAGCAGCAAAACTGTGTGTTGTGGTGGTGGTGGGGGCAAACAAAGCCAATCAAGAGGAGAGTGTGAGGAGTTGCAAAGTCTGACATGTTTTTTTCATTCATTTGCTCACATAGACATCCCAGGATGTTAAGTGATGTGTGTGTGTGTGTGTGTGTGTGTGTGTGTGTGTGTGTGTGTGTGTGTGTGTGTGTGTGTGTGTGTGTGAGAGAGAGAGAGCATATAGAAATTAAATACTTATATTTTAGATGCAAAATACATCCTTGAACAAATATTGCGTACACTACTATTGGACAGAGGAACTATCTTACATAAATAATTAAAAAAATATCTATCTATCTATATATATATATATATATATATATATATATATATATATATATATATACACACACACACACACACACATTATATATATATATATATATATATATATATATATATATATAAAATGTCTCTGAATATATATATTTGTATGTGAATATATATATATATATATATATATATATATATATATATATATATATATATATATATATATACATACATACACACACACATTCATATCTCTCTCTCTTCATATAAATGTATATAATAATTTAAGTAATAGCCCATTCTCTAACTGCAGTAACGATCCCCAGGGTATGTGTTACTCTGTAAATAATGACCTTCCAGCCTTTCAGGTGTGTAGAGGCACTCTGCCTGCAGTGTGGGGCCTCAGAGCACCCCTGGGCATGCATTACTTGCACAATAACACACCTTGTTGGGCATTATTACTTCTTGCATACTAGGTTTGAATTATAGTGTTTTGCTGTTATATCATAACAATATAATTCAACTTTTTAGCTTTTGAGAATAGCACGTTATTCTTGTCAACCAAAGAATTTTTGATGCTGTTCTGAATAAAATAAACACTAACCTATGTTTCTAAATCTGTCACCATATCAGCATCATAACCGCTATAAATAAAAAATGTCTTCAGTTTCTGCATTTCACTCCTTGTTTCATTGTCAGATACAGTTAATGTACTGAATCTGACCTGCTGACAAACCACAATATTCTTAAATGCGTGCCAGGGGTGCATGCTTGTTGTATGGAAAGAAATGCAAATCCTTGTTCAGCAAAACTGTTTTACTATTCTTGTACTATTACTAAAGTAAATAATTACTATATCCAAGAAATACCTATGCTCATCAGCCTACAACGTGGGACCTCAGAATTCCCCTGGGCATGCATTTACACAATAACACACCCTGTTGGGCATTATTACACAATAGGTTTTACTTGTACTGTTTTCTTGTTATATGATACAATATAATTCAGCTTTTTAGCTTCCGAGAATAGCACGCTATGCTTGTCAACCAAAAAATGTTGATGCTGTTCTGAATAAAATGGACACTAACCTATGTTTCTAAATCTGTCACCATATCAGCATCGTAACCCCTATAAATAAAATCTGTCTTCAATTTCTGCATTTCACTCCTTGCTTCATTGTTAGATACAGTTAATGTACTTAGTCTGATCTGTTGACAAAGCACAATATTTTTAAGTGCATGCCATGGTTGCATGCTTGTTGCATGGAAATAAATTCTAATCCTCATTGAGCTCTTGTACAGCAAAGCTGTTATACTATTACTAAAGTAAGTAATTACTATATCCAAAAAATATCTATGATCAGCATTAACTTTATATAAAAAAATCCAAGATTGCTGTGCTGGTATATTAATAAGTAATACAATTTTTAAACTCTTGGATATTGTCTTGCCAGACAATAAAGGCATTGTCAGCAACCTTTTCCAAAATAAAATATGTGGGTAAAATCAGCACTAATATCATAACTCGCGTCACTCCTCATAAGCTGACAACATAATACACCAAAATAAGTATTTACTACAGGATGCATATGACAGTGCCTGATAGCTACAGGTAAAGTCGATTATCTAATAGAAACATACTACTACTTAACACCACATCAAACAGGATATAAACAGTTTCAGTCTGTCTTCTCAAAATCACTGTATTTATACAGATGTTGCCTTATAGATTTTATACCAGTATCATTCAGAATCATAGTAAATAATGTGTCTATGTCCAGTGAAACTTGCAGTATGTTACCATGATTACAATTACTCTTGTTTGACAACATTCTTTAGGAAAGATATCAACATTAATTCTAGGTACAACAAATTTGGTTCTATAACCTGTGTATTTGCCTGAAATTATAGGCATCATTGGAGGTCTGGTCAAATTGTATGTATTTTGGAATACCAGGAATGTAATCATTAGATGTGACACAATTACTTATGTGACACACAATTACTTATTTCAGTTGTTAAGTCATATAACAGCTGTAAATTTTTCACTTTCAAACTTAACAGTTCAGCAGACTCTAAGCATACATTTAAAAGTTGTAGGGTCATAGGTTCTAACTAAGCTTACAGCCAAAGGAAACCATAAAGAAAATCAGCCACATCACACAAGACTGGAGAGAGAGACTAATAATGCTCCCTGGTGAAAATTTATCAGTGATACAGTTACCCAGACTGGTCTTAAAGGTTGCTAGGAAAGTGCTTCTTATAGGTAAGGGCCACCTATTCCAGAAGTGGGGTAAACATTGGGTAGGGTATCTGCCATGCCATCTGATATTGTCAATGTGATAGTGTAGGTTTAGATCTCTAGTATGGGAGTTTCATTACTGTTTGTTCTTTTTAGGTGAAGGAGTTCAAAGAGTGCTTAGAAAGCTTAGCAAAGATGACTCCTTAGGAGTCTGTACAACATGGAGTAAAAGGACAGAGCTTTTAGTCTACCAAAGCAGCTGATGACTCTCAAGCTGTTTCAGGAGCTTCGCATGATACATTTAAAATGGTTAATTATATTCAATGATGGGCCTAACAGAGGATAAACAAAATGGGACTATAACTTCTTTGAACCTTGAGACACTACAAATGATAAACTATGTAAGGTGGAAGGATTTCCTGACCACTATATAGGCATGTTGGTCATGTCTGTGTAGTTTTGCTGTTTGTGAATGCTCTATCTGTGCTTTTCTGTGCATTTTCTGTGAGGTTTCTTTGTTCTAGTCAGGTAGCATAGTCTGGATAGAGGCCTGGACTATCCAGGCCTGGTTGTTTTGCTTGTTGAGTTTCCTGTGTTTCTGGCAGCCATCCTATGCTGGTAGGGACGTGTCTTCTCTGTTAGTGAGGGTAACAGGGCTGCCTGACCTTCTCTAGCACAAGTGATTGGTTGAAAGTGCAGGCACTAGCAGGATTGGGTAGTAATTTCAGCTTCTAGATTCTTCCATCTTTTCTGGTATCTAAACCCTGTGTTTGCAGTGGGCTGTGCTTGTTTTTACCAGGCTGAGGAGTGGTGGTTCATCACTGTGACATAGCAGAAATTCCCCGAGGCTCCAAGAGAAGAATATTTTTTTAAACATTTATTTCATTGAGTTGCACTTCTTAACCCTTATAGTTGTACTATACCACTAATCTACTACATTTTGCACTGTTATAAAGCATTTTTTACTGTTTTACTGCATTTTTGTACTGTTTTATACTGTTTTAACTGTATTTTCATTGCTAGTGTTTCATTACTGTAATTGTATTTTTATTGAATTACTTAACTGTAAACTGCTTTTTCATACTGAGAGTTGTATTTTCTGTTTGTGAGTGCTCTATCTGTGCTTTTCTGTGCATTTTCTGTGAAGTTTCTGTGTTCTAGTTAGGTAGCATAGTCTGGATAGAGGCCTGCTGTGTCTAGGCCTGCTTGTTTTGCTTGTTCAGTTTCCTGTGTTCCGGGCAGCCATCTTATGCTGGTTTTCTCTGTTAGTTAGAGTAACAGGGCTGCCTGACCTTCTCTAGCATGAGTGATTGGTTGAAAGTGCAGGGGGTAGCAGGATTGGGTAGTAATTTGAGCTCCTAGATTCTTCCATCTTTTCTGGTATTTATACCATTTGTTTGCAGGGTGTTGCATTTGTTTGCTCATTGAGCACTGCCGCTGTGCTGTTTTAACCCATTGTGCGGTATCTCAGTTGCATTTTTTCCCTTACCAGCACTCCTGTGTAACTGATGCCCTCCCTTGCAACTACTGTGTTAATCCAGCCCTACTCACACCTATAGCTACTCTGTTCAGATAGTACCCACTCTATCATCCTTGGCATCTCTTCCATATCTTCTGATAACCATGGATGTACAGTTTCCTGTGGTTTCTCCTGCTAGTCTTGTTGATATTTACATCCTGAGACAGTGTAGCAACTGCCTCATGTACACGGACAACCGTCTTCTTCTACCACCTAGGAACACAATATGTGAGAGATGCAATTACATTAGGAACCTAGAATCCTTGCTGTGTGTCAATAACAAGCCAGTACATCTGGCACTAAGAAGGTTGTCTGCACAAACATCACACCTCTAACACCACCCACACTTGTACAGTACATTCCTTACATATGTGGAGGTTCTCAATAAAAACATACCTAAACAAAAGAGACCTCCGAGGCAAAAGCACAAATGCACATCATAACCCACCGCACCAACCACCACACATCGTACACACACCTGTGTCTCAAAGCCTCTAAGGCCCAGCCACAAACTCAACATACTAGTCATAGGAGTCTATCGTGAGACACACAGATGTGCCCCTCACCAGTCTAGACAAGGTGAAAGTCACAGTAAGTTGCTTGTTAGGTGCTAGAATCCGCCATATCACTCACGCACTCAAGTCTCTCAACAACAGGTACTGTTATGACTCTGTCATAGTCCATGCAGGTGTAAATGACTTGAGACATACCTCTTTGGACTATATGAAAAGAGGCATGATTGACCTCGCTAAATGTGTCCCAGGCAGGTATGTCCCTAACATTAAGCAGTATCCTATTGTCATCCACAATGATGCATCAATACAAACAGAAAATGATTGACTTTAACAATTGGCTTAGTTTCTGGTGTCATTCCAAGGGGATCCAGTGCCTCACAGCCTGGGAGGACATGATTGACAGACCACATGCTTTGCCAGAGATGGCCTTCATCTGTTTCCCCTGGGCTTTATTCTTCTGGCAAAGGCTCTTGCCTCTCCCATAGTGCCTTTTTTAGGCAAACAATGTGAAAAATTCTTCTAAACAAAATTTAAAGGTCATGCTGCTAAACACTAGGAGTCTTAACATGAAACTGCATTCGTTGCAAGCATTCCTCACCCTGGAAGATGCTGACATTCATGCAGTCACTGAAACCTGGTTCAAAGCTGAGGAAAGCACCCCAACATTACCAGGTTACTTGTCACACCATACTTTCAGACCCCAAACTGAGGGCTACAAAGCCAAAGGAGGTGGAGTTTCAATATTTATCAAAGACATATACACCTCCAGGCTGGCCAAACAGTATAACACACAGGAGACACTCCAGGTGCAGTTAACTCTTGACAAAACACCTATTCAAATCATAACAAGCTACAGACCCCCAACCATGAATCATTAGGTCCACTCCACCTAAATGGACTTACTTGAATCCATCAAGATTCAACCCTCTACCCTGATCTTAGGAGACTTTAACTACCCAAACCATACAGTGGAAGACCTATTCTAATTGAAACATGAATGCCTAGAGATTCCTCAACTTCATCAGTGCCAATGCATTGGATTAGCTGGTCAACACCCCCACAAGAGGTAAAAATATCCTGGACCTGGTGCTAACCAACATGAGTAGCCACTGTTGCACCCCTACAGTGTCATCCTCCTTGGTAAGATCTGACCATAAACCAATCACTTTCAAAGTCACCGTATCCCTTGCCTACCCCCCCTCACCCCCCTTGCCAGGGTCAAACAAAAAAACTTTTCCAAAGCTGACTACAACCTCCTGAGAGCAGGCATAAGCAGCTTTACAGTCATCATCTCTTCAGTTGGAAAAAGCACTAATGTCCAAGCCTACACCAAAAAACTGTATGAGCACCTATATAGCTGCATGGACTCAGCAATACCCGACAGGATCAAATCATCTTCCTCAAGGAAGAGTAAACCTGTCTGGTGGACAGCAGCAATAAACAGACTCTATAATAAAAGAAAAAATTGCTGTCCAGGCCCAAGAAGGAGCAGGTACCAAGTTGGAAGCAATCTCTCTTTTGTCTGAACAAGCAAATAAGGTCACAGATGAAATCCTCAAAGGCTAACTTTGAGTCCAAATTGGCCACATCCACTGAGGACAATCACAATGCCTTCTTTTCACACATCCACAGTCTCAAAGGTAACTCCCAAATCTGCTCTGAATTGGTGGTCAAGAATACTACATACACAAACGTCATAGATATAGCTAACCTGCTGGAAGACAAGTTCAGTAAAAACTTCACCCCCCATCCCCCCATTAGTAAACCCCTCCCCTCATCACCAGGGAGCAGGTCATTAATGGCCTCTCAAAGGTAAAAAAATACAGCCTCCATGGGACCTGACAACATCCCTGGCTGTGTCCTGCATGAACTCAGGCAAGAGCTCTCAACACCACTAGGCACACTATTCAGCCAAAGCCTGCACATTGGCTTTGTTCCACCAGAATGGACAGCCACTGTCATCCCTCTACACAAAGGTTCACTGACCCAGGGAATTATAGGCCCATCAGTCATACTAGCCTGATTTGCAAGGCTATGGAATGCATTGTCATGGACCTTATAAACAAGGACATTGGCAACCTCCAAACACAATCCCATACAGTTTGTTTTTTTCAAAGGGAGATCATGCCTGTTAAACTTCACTGCCTTCTTTGAAACAGTCACCAAAGCCATGGATGAGGGGAAGACAGTGCACACCACCTACCTTGACCTAGCCAAAGCCTTCAACATTATTCCCCACTTGGGCATAATAGATAAACTCTCTCAGCTAGGCATCAACCCATATGTTACCAGATGGAGAGCTAACTGGCTCATGGATAGAACTCACTCAGTCAAAATAGGGGAAGCCACCTCTAGTACTAGACCCGTAACAAGCAGTGTACCCCAAGAATCGATCTTGGGGCCTCCACTCTTTGGGATATACTTTTCTGAGGTGCAAGCCAAAATTTGTGGTCTGTGGCTGACCAAGCTGGCAAATGACTGCAAGCTGAGCACTGTCAAAAATTCCCCTAGTGATGTGACTATCCACCAAGAGGGCTTTAATCAAACTAATGACTAGTGGCAGAAGCATGGCCTCAAACTGAATGCCAAGAAATGCATTATTATCCCCTTTGGTGAAAATGGCATTCCCACTAATTATCATATAATAACAATGTACTCAGCATGCAATCAGTCATGAGGGACTTGGGCACCCAGATTGATAGCAACCTGACTTTTGACCACCACATTACCTCCATTGTATGGAAGTCATTCTACATGGCCCACCTAATAAGTAAGTGTATTTCATCCAGGAACAAGGAGGTCACAACATCCATGTACTCCTCCCTTATCAAACCCATTATAGAGTAAAATGCCCCCTTTGGCATGTACCTTGCCAAGTACATGCAGCACTTGGAGAGACCACAGAGGTTCCTGACCAGGAAAATCCAGAGTCTCAATCACCTATCCTATACAGATAGGTTAAAAGCCCTGTCCCTCTACTCAGTCTCATACAGACTACTCAGAGGTGACCTGTGTCTGGCATAAAAGGCTGTCTCAGACTCAGCCTTGATGGAGTTGCTGCATATCCGTAAGTCAAACTCCACTCACACAACTCATACGCAAGGCCTCAACCTAGTCTGTTACATTAATAGAACTTGCTGGTGGGATATACTTGTGTCCCAGTGACTCCCCCATCTGTAGAATAGATTTACTCTCCAGATCAAGCAGAATACATCACTAGCCCTCTGACTCCCCCATCTGTAGAATGGACTCACTCTCCATGTCAAGCAGAGTACCTCACTAGCCCTCTTTAAGAAGAACCTGGACGACTGGATGGGAAACAGAAAATATACCCTTGGGATCCCATCTGTGTCCCTGATGGACAGAGAAAACAGGTGCTGACTTTGTGGGACCATGGTTGAAATTCCTGGCTAGGCTTATAAGGACCTCCTGGCCAATAGTCTAGTATCATCCTGTGAACCTATGAGTCATTCAGCCTTTCCTTGTGTACATCATCTCTAATGGACACAAGTAACCTGTAAATGGTTCATCTCCCAAACCCCTGCTTACACTTTTCAAGGGAATTAGAACTTGTCAGAGATTTGGGATACATGGCTAGGCTTTAAAAGGCCCTTGTGGTCGTTAGCCTAGTAAATGATTATGAACCTATGAAAAAAGGAGTCTATTATAAAGACATGAACCCAAGTCCCTGATGGCCGTGTCAGTCTTATTTATATGTAGATATAGTCCTGGATGGCTGTGTCAGTCTTATTTATTAGTAGTAATCTTGGTTTGACTACCTTATAATAATTCTCTTACTAAAGCAGAAACATAAGCAGGTCATCAGGCATCATGTGCAGAACTCTGAACTGGTACCCTATCAACTTAAATTTGAGGAGCAAAAAACACTCTTTCCTTCTGAAACTGTAGCAAGCTGTTTGCTATTAATGTGACAAGCAATTTGCTACAGTTAAATCATGACACCTGCTCAACATACCCCTGGCAATTTGCAGCAAGGACAGCTGTCACCTTTGCCCTAATCTTAGTTGCAGCTCTGTAGTAGTGTTAAATTACAGAAACTCAAAAGGAAGACACAGTCAATAAAGATGAGCTAATGTTAAATATTTATATTTAAGAAATTAGTTTTTATGGAAAATTAAATGGAATTTGCTAGTTACTAATTACATGTTTTTGACAAATGCTTGTGTGTGCTGCGATTCATCACAAGATGGTTATATGGTTATTTGTCCAGCAACATCCCATGATGGATATTTAAACAATGATGGATAAATGGAGCTTACTTGTCTTTTTATGGGTTTTTGAGGTGGCAGACTCTATATTTATCAAAGAATAATGTATAATCAATGATCACATTCAGAAGTTTGTGAATGACTTCTCTTTTTGTGCTGCTTTTGGAGGGAATAGTGATTTCACCAGACCAAAGATTAGCAATGTTGTTTTCCTGACATTTAATAGAAACTGTGAGTTATTAATCTACTGTTCTAAATATTGAAAATTTTCCTGGGTAGTTGAAGGGACTTTGCAGAGCAAATGAGGGTAGAATCATCTGCATACTGAATTAGTTTGCCATTAAGAATTGAAGTATGAATATCATTAATGAAAATGATAAATGGGATTAGACCAAGTATTGAGCCCTGGGGAACACCTATATTGGTGATCCAACTTCAGAGACTGATTGGGACTATCAAACTATTTCAGATATGTTGAAAAGGTAGCATTTGAACAAGTTTAATGGGGTCCCTTATGTGCTTAACTGTAGCTAATCTTTGGATCAAAAAATAGTACTAAAGGCCTTTGAGATATCTAGAAAAATAACTGCTGAGAAAAGGATTACATTTTTGCTATGGGGAATGTAGTTTAGGAAGGATAAGAATGCAGTTTCAGTGGAGTGACCTGTGCAGAATTCATGAAGAGTTTGAGATAACAGGTTTTTAGTTATAAAATAGTTGAAAAGATGCTACTGTATACATTTTTTCAGGTATTTTAGAGAGGGGTGTATAAAATGCCTTGTGGTCTAATATTAGTGAGATTTCTCAGAGTCCCTCCTTTGTAAGGTGTTATTATGTCAACATTTTTTCCAAAAGGAAGGTGTATAATGTTTCAGATACGGATTTATTAATAAGTATTGTAACAGGATATGCTACCATGTCAGTGGCAATTTGAAGTTATTTTGAAGGAAGGAGATCAGGTGCAAAAGAAGTGGGCCTAAGTTTTTGTAATAGCTTTTTGACTTGTCGAACATTAATCAGCTGTAGCTCATTTTGCTTATTTCCTTAACTAATGACACATATGTGTATTTTTGTGTGTATATTATATTTGTATATTTTATAAATATGTTGCTCTACAATATTGTTATCTTGAAGACTGAAGTAAAATAACATTACCTGGAAGTTCCCCAGCATGAGCTGCTGCTATGGTCTGTCTAGATAATATTAACTGTATTTCTTGTATATAGTATTTCTTTGGCTATTAAACTGCCTACCAATGCTGTGTCATAGGAAGCATACTTAACCTTCCGAGGTAATGTCTGAATAGTAATCAGCTGTAAGCTATTTGTAAAACCATTTTTGAATAATGTATATTTTGCACACTGTTGAAACTATTTTACAATATTCCACTCTGAAGTGGCCAATTTATAACAAAGCCATACTAAGCATGTAAAATTATCATCTTTCATTTGTTAAGATTCTCATAAGCTCTTGTTGCTTAATAAATCTTGTGAGATTACTAATGTGACCTATTGCATTAGATATAGGCCAAGATTTAGAGAAATGCTGCCACCATTTGCATCTGGGCAATGATACTGTGCCCACTTGCATGATGAACATATTTAATAGTTCACATTCATGAGAAAGCCACACTGAGCAGCATGGCTCATTATCAGGACTCTGAAAAGAACACTAGTGGTGTTAAACCTAACTGTGTTGGTACTCTCCCATCTACCTATGCCACATAGTAACACAGGCACCTACTAAATACATTACATACACCCACATAAGGTTATAAGTTATGGTTACCAGTGACGTGGCTATAGCAGTTAACTCATGGACTACAAAAATTTGTATCAAAGACTTTATCACCTCTCCATGTATACAACTGAACCTAGAACATGTCTATACTCTGACTCCCTTATTTGTTCAGGAACAACATTCCAAATTTTTGGGATAGTCTGAGTAATAAACCTGGGTCTCAATGCCAATTTATTCATGTACATTTTAAAACTCAAGATGGAATATTTATGAGCAATTAAACTACATCTTAAGTCAGGATTAAGCAATGCTTGATTCATTTCAGCCCTGTATCCATTATATGCTAGTATAAATTACCCAGATATTATCTATAACAAAATGGATAAAGTTGAAACCTCTTACATCTTTCTACTTATTCTAATTTAAGTCTGTCTTCTTATATATACAAAATGAATTATTATATTCAGTCTAATATACATTTTGTATAATTCAATAATTCCCTGTGGATATCGTAGTTTCTAATGACGCCCAAATCTTTGTCAAGCAACACTTTATTTGTTATATTAATACCCAAATCAGATATTTCATCATACTCTATTAAATCTTATGGTTGTCTATGTACTGTTTTACCAAAATACATAACTTGACACTTACTATTGTTAAATTTTAAGCTATTTTCTTTTGCCTATCTAGTAAGGCAATTCATGTAACCATTTACATATATATAATACTCATTAGATGTTGCCAAAAACCCAACTTTGCAGTCATCGGCACAATGGCATTTGATGGTAAAGTTGCCACATCCAAATTAAACAAAACAGGTCACAGTACTAACTCCTGTGGAAATTCCACGTTTGATAATACATTATCAGAGTTCATACCATTCACCATGACCTGTTGGTTCCTACCAGTAAGCTATTTTTCATCCCCTTTTTAATATAGTAGTTTACAGCATTCTTCTTTAAAAGATCTATTTTAACATAATAGGAAGAAGCAGTAAGCCTTACTTAAATATAAATATAAATACACAGTTTCTACTGGTAATCCTATTTCCATGGCTAAGCTACTAACATGTTCATAAAAGTCTATTAAACTAAGAGTAGATCTACCTTTGCAAAAAAAATGCAGATTTATATCAGAATTGAATCCTGAATTATTGGGCTGTGACAACAAGTGCAATTAATCATTTATCAAAACACTTCCAAAATAAATCTAAATAATGTCATTCATACTCTCATATATAGACAGTGTCACACAGTAATAGCCATCAGATAATTGCAATCATGTCTCTTCTCTCATACACACCCACACCCTTAGCTTTACAATATATTTTCTCTCGGGCTAACAGACCGTGTCCTACCATAAAAGTGAATGGGTATATGCCATCAAGAAAATGTGTATTTTTTTTATTTTTGCTTCACTGCCCCAGTAGCTCAGTTGACTATACCAATCAAGGCAAAATGTCTGGGGAAGATCACACTCTAATGTACATTAGCCACACCTCAGATTATTGCATTTGCATACAGCTGTCATCAGTGAGATGACTGTTGGGCCACAGGCCGGTTTCCTTGCATGACTGTAAATATACTGCGGGCTCTGAATTGCTAATGCATAATACATTGTGCAGTTTTGGTAAGAGCAGGAATTCACAATACATTTTGCATATTTAAATCACAGGGTTAGTTTTTCAGCATGAAAAAAGTAAAATGTATAGACACCACCTTTCTATGTCCATCTTAGTAACTAAAATTAGTAGTATTATAACATTTCACTGCAGTAACTAGAAGTTTTCTACATTTTTGGATGAACACCCTTTGGATAAGGTTGCCATAGCATCTTTCAATCCAAAACTAAGTATACCTGCTGTGTGATAGATATCTTGTTATTCTTTTTCCCCAGAAGTCTACCCTTTGGATTTACCAGATATAAGAAAATAATTCTGCAATTTCCTTCTTTATTGCTTAGATATGAAACTACTTAATTTAAAGCCTAATTTTGAAATAAGTCATTTAGTGCATTGCATTTTTATCCTGATGAACCCAGAGGCCTAGCTAGCATTAGAATGAAGGTAGCAGCTATCCCAGGTGCAAAGAGTTAGGCCATGCAATCTGCAGATCCCAATCAGTCAACAAAGCATGCCTTCATTTAGAAATAAATGCTGGTACTGCATCATTTGCAGTCAGAATTGAAGCAGTAAAGACCTCCATCTCTGTGGCATAAACTATAGCAGCTGATTGCTGCAAATGTAGCAAGCTGTTTGACACAATACAAAAGGAATAAAGACATTTTTCTTTACTCCCAGCTTAGAGCTGATGGGTGCGCCAGATCAGGGGATTTGCTAAGTGCAAAAATAACTAGCTACACTTCAGTATGATTCACTTGCAATTTTTAAACCACTTTGATTAACATGTGCATTTATTGTATTATTTGCATGTAACAATATATAACATTCCTTTTTGCACCATGTCCCTTGATTTTACACTGATCAGCTTCAGTAAAAGGGACATGTCTTCTAAAGATAGCAGTATGCATCCAAGGATATATCCTAGGTTTTGTCATTTGCAAGATTCTCTAAACCAATGTCTTGATCAGTTAACATTAATCATACCTTACATACCTGAAACTATACAGGTTAACAGTATGATTCCATAACAGTTATGTTGGAAATCTTAGTATTGTGAGCTGCTAACTTTTCTTTTGCTTGATCAATTTCTAACAGCTGCAAGGACTTCTGAAGACTGTAATATACTTTTGTTTGAGAAATCAAGCTCAGTTTCATTTCTTCAAAAGCATGCTCTATTCATTGAAAGCATTGACCCTCTACTTAACTGAAGAATGATACAGCATAAGCTTTTCAGAGACGATATGCATCGATTAACAATTCTTTCTGATTTATCCAGAGCTGGTGGACCCATTTTGTTTTCCAACAAATAATAAAATGCACTTCCAACTTCCATGTTTGAATTCCAAGTGCAAGCCTTTTGGTAATTTTTAACCTTCACTTGTATTCCAACAGTAATCATATCAAAAAATTATTGAAAAACTTGATCACAAAACATAAAAAAATCCATAGGATACACACTACTTTTCAAGACTGCAGATAATCCCTTTTGTTCCACATGACCAAGTAGACTGTAATTGACCATGATCATATGCTTAGATGCCTGCATAGGTCACCAGACATCACCATGTCCATGACTATGCATGAAGCAAGGCCAGCCTAATGAAAGTGACATGGAGGGCTCACTGGTGGTCTGTCAAGAGGGGCTGTGCAAGCTTCTCTTCTCAAGTGGTCTGGAGGGATTTCCTGTGAGCACTTGGCATCAAATGAGGAGAGTGGTTGTGTGCACGGTGCAATGACAAGAGTGGTTGTGTGCACAGTACAATGACAAGAGTGGTTGTGTGCGTGGTACAATGGCAAGAGTGGTTGTGTGCACGGTGCAATGACAAGAGTGGTTGTGTGCATGGTGCAATGGCAAGAGTGGTTGTGTGCATGGTGCAATGGCAAGAGTGGTTGTGTGCACGGTGCAATGGCAAGAGTGGTTGTGTGCACGGTGCAATGGCAAGAGTGGTTGTGTGCATGGTGCAATGACAAGAGTGGTTGTGTGCACGGTGCAATGGCAAGAGTGGTTGTGTGCATGGTGCAATGGCAAGAATGGTTGTGTGCATGGTGCAATGGCAAGAGTGGTTGTGTGCATGGTGCAATGGCAAGAGTGGTTGTGTGCATGGTGCAATGGCAAGAGTGGTTGTGTGCACGGTGCAATGACAAGAGTGGTTGTGTGCATGGTGCAATGGCAAGAGTGGTTGTGTGCATGGTGCAATGGCAAGAGTGGTTGTGTGCATGGTGCAATGGCAAGAGTGGTTGTGTGCATGGTGCAATGACAAGAGTGGTTGTGTGCATGGTGCAATGACAATTGAACATTTTTTAAACACCACAGAGCCCTTCTTGTGTAGCTAGTGAAGCCATATAAACAGCTGGTCCCACACATATGGTATCAGGTCACAGGAGGTGGAAACTGCCCATATCCACCATGGAGATGAGTGATGTCTGGACAGGTTATCCTCTGGTTGGTCAGACATGCTCCCTTTCTCAAGCCCTAACCATTATGCAGGTATTATCTGTAACTCATGTGTCATTCCTTATGTCTTATTAGTAATTCAGCCCTATGTTTTTTCCACTGTTGTCTCCAACCTATTCTCCATATCATTCCATCACTGCCTGGATTTTATATGTTTGGCTTCTCCTGGTGCCTTCCTACTCCCTCTACCTATCCCATACAAACCCTTGTTACATTCCCTACCTACCCTTCTTCTTGATTATATATACAGAAAGATGCGTTAACCACAAAATGTATGGCCTTCTGTCTCCAGCTATCATTGCTTATGGTTAATCTTGTGGTTTTCCTATGTTTGCTGTTCCCCCTTATCTAGCTTCCCATTCCACAATTTATTTGAGGTACAGCGATGTGCTTGACTCCTGTGGCATGCTCACAGTGGTCATGTTGCAGCAATGAAGTGCTTTGTTGCACACGTGAGCATGCATAGTCTCATGAACACTTCTTTACCTTTCTTCTGACACTGACAACATAAAGTATAGTAGCAACACTCTTTTACTGTGGTTCCTCCACTGGTGCCTGTAACAAAGCTACATTAATTTGCTGTGTAGCCCTTTCCTCAGAATACCAGTGCTGTGTCAATCCTAATACATGTATAAGATGTCTACGCAGTGATAAGCCATGGTACACTATACATTCCACAATGCCTGGCAATGTGAATGTTTCTGAATACCACTCTGTGTTTTTGTGTGCTTGTGTTTGTATCTTTTCATGAACATTGGTATAGCATGGCATGGTACAGTAACTGTGTAATGCATGAAACCTACTGTGTAATGTGTAAGAAATGCTATATGTAATACTATATACATACACACACACACACACACATATATATATATATATATATATATATATATATATATATATTTGTATAACATGGTAAAGTACCTCTGGCAGGCAGAGTACGTTCAAGTTCGGGTACCAGTTCAGGTAATGAGAATCTCATAATAAAAGACATCTGAGTAAGAAATGTTAATAGGAAGGACTGACAGCACAAGTAATTAGGATGTTTACCTCTTGAGAAGAGTTACTGAGACCTGGAGTAGGAGCTCATGGTAATTTTGCTGTGAATAGAAACCCAGAGACGAATCCTGTGCAGAACTGCAGAACAGAGTGGAATTCAAACTTTTGATTATACTGAAGTGATTACAACACTGGGGTCCAAATAAATTTGGATAAAAAGCCTGTGGGATTGAATACTGAGCTGAATGAAATGTCAGTAATTGAAATGTACTGTGGAAGTTACTGAACCAGCTATGCTGTATGAAATGTTTGCTATAAAAAAAAACTTTTACATTTTGTCATATAAATAATGACTCAAACTTGTGGATATATCAAAATGGTTCAGCATTTGGGCCACATCTGGACAAAAAGCCTGTGGATCAAAATATTAAATATAATAAAGTGAGAGTTACTTGTAAACTAAAACTGACTGAATACACTACACTAATTCTGAGTCAAATACCTCCTGTGATTTGCCTTGTTGCAACGTGTATATGTACATTTAGGTGTGTTTCTGTGCATGCATGCATATTCTAAAAACTGAGACACCCTCATATTTTCACTGTAGATTTTATTGTATGAATGACAGGAAACTTCATGTTAACTGGCATTGCCAGCTATGAAATGCTGTTTGTAAAGAAATGTATTTCCTATAGCTCTCAGGTTGAGAGAGAGAGAGACAGAGAGAGAGAGAGAGAGAGCTGCTAATCAATTCTATTTCTGGGTCATAACAAAACTGTTAACCTTTGTTTACCAACAGCAATGCAAACAATAAATAATTTGTATTTTAACATAACCACCAAAATATTTATACCACGTCACAATATGGATTTAATCAGTGTGCTACAATAAAGGAAAGCCAGTTAGTAACTATTGCCGGTAACTATGTTTCCATCCCTTCAAATTTATGTTTAATTAGAATGCATCAAATTAAAGTCATAGTCAAGTTATACCTGTTCTACCATTTCTCGTTAAACAAGGCTATGAGGAATGTTACGTATTACCTTTCCAATACTCAAACTCACTTTCACACTCTGTTTTTCTTATCCATTGCAGGACTCATAATTAAAGCAAGTGTCAAATGAGCTGAATAGTTAAATACTGTTGCATAGGCAGGTGCTCTTATCAAATGAATGAGCTTCAGATTCTCCATAAAACTCATTTCTGATGTCTTGAGTAGAGTTGCTTAAGTCTCCCCTATAGCATTTTTTTTTTAAGTAGAAACTGAGAAAAGAGAAACAAAATCATTTGCCTAAGAAAGAGCACATATTAATGCTGACATAGCAAATGAGGATTTTTTTCCCCTTAGAACCTTGAAAGCAATATTTTTCTGAGAATCAAAATCTTATAAAAACACTTGCTATGACAGCACTTACCTGACAGGAAATATTCACATTGCAAGGTTTTAGCATTTTAAGACTATATCTAATGAGTAAACCACAGCCCTCAGAGAAGAAGCATTTGATTTACAGCACCTTTATCAAAGATATAGTGTATCTCTGCATGAGCTCACTACAAATTTTATGTACCCATTGATATGCTTAGGATACAAACAGATTTCGGAAAATCCATCCACAGCTTTATAAAGCTTTCTGAAGTGCTGTTTTTATTCTAATATTTGCATTTTTCAGTGTGAGGTGATCTTACTTTTCTCATGACAGCAGCCAAGATTTAATTGTTAGCGGACAACTATAGAAATTATATCTTACCACTCTACAAATGGCATTAAAACACATTTTCAATACAGCCCTGAGGAGGACAACTCTCTGAATGGCAGCTTTAAAATATTCACAGTAGATTTTTAAATAACCTTTTAAGCTGCATGAATCAGCATATCCCATATCTCTCAGGAAGACTTATGGGAAGGATGTAGGTATTTTAAAAAAATGTTGCTTTCCTTGTAAAATATGTGGCATCTTGAAAAATATTATAGGGATGAATACATAACTGAAAGCAAAGCACTACTGCATTTGAGAAAATGGATAGAATGTTAAACGATACCTACTGGTGATCTAATGTTCCCTACCTCAGTATTAGTGTACAAGGAGAGCCCAAGGGAAATGAGTCTACATTCTTCATGGCAGTATATTAAAAACACAAAGCATAGACTGGTTTTCAGCACCTTTATCTGAGCCTCATTTATTGCATCTCTACTGCTTTTTTGCTACTTGTATTTTACTTAACTGGGGAACCTCAGTCTTGTAGTATCATCCACAATAGTGAGAGAATTGTGATTTGCTACTACATCTGATCCCCATTTTTTACATTTTTACTGCATTTTTTTTTCTTTTTGCATTTTACTTAGTCTAGGATGCTTAGTCTTGTAGTATCACTCACAATAATGAGTGAATTGTAAATTGCTGGCAGATCTGAGCCTTATTTGTTACATTTCTATTGCCTTTTTTCTGCTTGTATTTTACTTAGTCTAGTAACCTTAGTCATGTAGTATTATTCACAATAGTGACATAATTATGAATTGCTGCTTATATATATGCTTATACTGTATGTTTACACTTTACTGATTGGATTCCTCTCTAACTCACCTCCTATGTAACCTGTGTTGAGCTGTGCAACAGTGGTTTGCAGTGCTCTTTATAGAAGTAGGCAGCTAGAGTTTCAATTTTCCATACCAAACTTCCTCTGTTATTTTCTCAAGTATCTATTCAAGTGTTGATCAGCTACTTTGCCCACTGAGAAGGATTACACCAAATGTGTTGTTTTAGATCAGTCCTAGACTTCTCCTTCCAACCAAGCTCAAAACCCCAGTTGCCTCATAGATCACAAAAGAGAATACACAGCCATGGATGTGTACTTTCCTACTGTCTTTGTAGACAGTCTAGTGGAAATATACATCTTGAGACAATGTAGCAATTGTCTCATGTTTAATGAGAACCACCTTATTTTTAAGTAGACTAACATCGTATGCGAGAGATGTAATTACACTATGTCTTTGAAAGCAAAGCTCTTGCATACAGACACGGATATTTCAAAACTTTTTGCCAGTAAGACATACACTACACCTACTCTGGATCATACACTTCAACTCATATGCTGAGGCTGATAAATGAAATCTACCAAACCTCAAAGACTCACCATAAATTGCCCTCAGGAACTTTCCAAACATTCTACAAAGACAACACTCCCTAGGACACATACAGTCACATATCACAATGTCTCTACTTCTAAGACACTAAGACAAAACTGTCACACAACCCAGTATATTGGCCATTGAAGACACTATTATGAGATACACTGATGACCCACTCACCAGACTGGGCAAGGACACAGTCACAGTCAGTTACCTATCAAGTGGAAGGATCTGCCAGATCACATATTCACTCAGGACACTGAATTGCAAGCACCAGTATGACTCTCTCAGTGTCCACGTGGATGTAAATGACCTGAGACGTACCTCCATGGATTATACGAAGAGAGAGGCATGATAGAGCTTTTAGATTATGTGTCCCTGGCAAGTATGAGCCTAGCACTGAGCAGCATTCTACCTTCTCCAAGGATGGTACCACAATATAAAGAGAAAAGATTGACTAACAATTCAAAGAATCATAGGAATTTACTAGGCTAATGGCCCTAAGGCCTTACAATCCTAGTTAAGTTCTACCCTTATTTCCACAATCACCACCTACTGCTCCTGTCCAAGAGGGACACAGGTGGAACCCCCAGGGTGAATTTATGGTTACCCATCCAATCATCCAGACTGCATTTGAAGAGGGCCAATGAGGTGCTCTGTTTGACATGAAGTGAGAGTCTGTTCCAAAGCTGTGGTAACCTCTGGGAGACAAATCTGTCCCTCCAGCAGGTTCTATTAATGTCACATACCAGGTTAAGGACTTTAGAGCAAGTAAACCGTGTACCATTTGACTTACGGAGATGCAGCATTTCCAATAAAGCAGGGTTAGAGATTTTCTTGCATGCACGGCAGAGATTGCCTCTGAGTAGTCTGTATGAAACAGAATAAAGTAACAGTGATTTCAGATGATCCACATAGGACAAATGCTGAAGACCTTGAATTTTCCTTGTGAGGAACCTTTGTGGTCTCTCCAATTGCCGCAGGTGCTTGGAAAGGTACATACTAAAAGGGACATTGTACTCAATTATTGGCCTGATGAGGGAAGAGTACAGGGAGGTTATAACTTCGTTTTTTTTCTGAAGACAATGCACTCACTTATGAGATGAACTATATAGAATGCCCTTTTTACCAGTGTGGAGACATGGTGGTAAAAGGTAATGTTGCTGTCAACTTTTGTGCCCAGGTCTCTCACCATTGAGTGCATACTTAAGGTGTTGCTATTTATGTGGTACATTAGCAAGAACATCGCCCTTACTGAGAGGGATGAAAGTACATTTTTTTGCATTGAGTTTAAGGCCATGAATTTGGCACCAATCATTTGTTTGTGTAAGACCTTCTTGTAGGATATTGACATCAATTGGAAATTTTATGACAGTTCTCAGTTTGCAGTCATCAGCAAACTTTGTCAGCCACAGACCTTAAGTTTTTGCTTGTACTTCAGAGAAATAGATTCCAAACAGTAGAGGTCCCAGGACTGACCCCTGTAGAACACCACTGGTTACAGGTCTGCTCTTGGATGTGGATTCTCCTACTTTGATTATATGGTTTATATTAGTGAGCAGTTAGCAACCCATCTAACAATATAAGGGTTGATACCTAGCTGGGTGCGTTTGTCCTACTTATGGAATGTAAATTAAAATAAGACGTTATCGCTACTGAGAACAAGATGTCTACTTGTTTCAAAGCAGATACCAATGATAAAATGGATCAACTGCAAGAAAATATCATTTCATATGAAAAAAGGTTGCAATCAACTAAGCTTAAAAAGTTACAGAGGGACAAGAAAGATTTTGAAAATAACAATGTATTCTCATGGCCAAGGGAACGGGTGAGGCCAATGGCTCCTGAGAATGCCAAGCAACTGAAGAACCAATTGGATGCCTTTTCCTGTACTTCTACTCAGACGCCAACTCGAGTAAATCAAGCAACTCAGCAGGTAACATCACTGGCATCCTTAAATCAAGTTGATACAGGTTTTACTATAAATCAAGAACAAGCATATGCTGGGAATGAGCCTCCCATTGGAGCCAGCAGTAGTAATCGTACAACGAGGGAACCATCAGCTGGCTCTCAAGATTGACAACAAGATAACACCAATGTGGATAGTAATGTTTTTTTAGACAATACAACAGCAGGCTTTTCAATGAAAAATCCACTGCCCATCAAGACTCATTTGAGGAGTCTAATGAGACAAGGCAAAGTCCAGAGACAGCTGAGTTTGGAACGGAATCCTCAGCACATGAAAAGAAGGCGAATTTGAACACAGGTCTGATCTTTAACATTTCTTCTTTAACATTAACTAAAGAGCAAACTGAACTTTTAAATAAAGGTTTATCCTTTATTCCTGCCAGATGGGCAGGTCATGCTGTAATGCTTAAAGATTTAAGGCTGATAGGTAGGAATTTGTCACTGAAAAATATTTTTGCAGATAGTAATGGTAACAGCAGCGATGATTCTGCCTGCTACAAAAGACCTAGTACTTTTGTTCCAAATAGTCACCCAGCAATACAGACTTTTATTAACGTATGTGAAACTGATTTTAGGCAACTTTTTGCTCAAGGAACAAAAACTAGTTTTAGTAATATGTCACAATGTGAGAATAGAGCTTTGAATGAACTTATGAATATGCAATCAGTAGTAATTAAACAAGCTGATAAGGGTGGAGGTATTGTCTTACTTGACAAAGATCTGTACTCAAAACAAATGAAGACCTTACTACAGGATGTAAATACTTATCAATGTGTTTCCAAAACAGTTGTAAATGGTGTTATGGAAAAAGTATCCTTCTTGATATTAGATTTATTGATGACAGATCTGATTGATGAAAATGTATTTAAGTATTTCAGTACCAACAACCCGGTAGTCCCTAGGATGTATGGTCTACCTAGCATAGTAGTGCACCACCAATGAGACCCTAAGTCTCAGGTGCAGGATGGTGCACTGAACCATTATCCATTTATGTAGAGGGTAATTTACATAAATTGCTGGATGACTGTTATATGATTCTTAAGGACACTAAGATGTTCCTTGAGAGACTACAAAATAGAATAATGACAATTGATAGTGATTATATGTTTGTTACTATGGATATTGAATCTTTGTTTACGTCCATGCCAAACACATGGGGCATTGATAAAATAAGAGAGTTTCTCACTCTGAATAAATGCTTTGACAACAATAAGATTCAACTTATTTGTAGTTTACCTGAGATTATACTGGAAAACAATGTTTTTGTTTTTGAAGAGGAGTTCTATCTCCAGAAGACTGGCATGGCGATGGGCACTACATGTGCCAACAGCTACGCCAATCTAGCTCAGGTCTGTTGGGAACAGTGTTTTCTTTTATCAGAGGTTAGTAACTTCTCTGAACATATTTTATGGTACATCTGATTTGTGGATGACATTTTTTTATTGAGGAAAGGTAACAGCCAGCAACTTAAAAATTTTGTTAGTTATATGCATACTACTACCGATTTTTTAAAATTTACTTATCAATGCTCTATAACTGAGATTAATTTTTTGGACTTGTTGGTTAAGAAATCAGACTTCAGTGAGTTAAAAAGTAGTATTTACAGAAAACCAACTAGGAAGAATGCCATACTACATAAAACAAGTATGTACCCTAGACATATCCCTAAATATGTGTTAAAGGGGCAAGTCTATAGGGTGCTTAGATTACATAATAATGATGAAGAGGCACAAGAAGCACTGAATGTTGTTAAACAAGAGTTTTTGGACAGGGGTTATTAGAAGAAGGAGGTTATCACCACTATAGATGAGGTATGGATACAAAGAGGTAATAGGTGCAAACCATATATGAGAAAAGTCTTGCAAAGTGAATCTAGAAATGAACCTGTTCCTGTCTATGATAAATTTAGAGTTGTTTTCCAGTACTCCAGTGATGTAAATAAATATGTCTCCATTGTTAAAAAACATTGGAATATACTACAAGAAGTACCGGGATTAAAAGACAAAATAGGAAGTATCCCTCTATTCTCATTTAGGAATAACAAATCCCTGAAACAACATTTCTGTAATAGACTGATTGTCAATAGACCAAGTCTTTCCACATGTACTGGCACTTTCATATGCAGACGCTGTTCTGCTTGCCAGCACATCTATACCAATACAGTCTATACACACCCTTCACAACTTAGAATTAAGTGTTATGCAGATTGTCAGACGATTAATGTTGTTTACTTTTCTTTTTGCCAGATTTGCCATGCATTCTATGTGGGCAAAACTAATAGAATGTTCAAGGATAGAATCCTTGAGCACAACAGGGATATTAATAATCGCAAAGAGAGCAATACCTTGGCTCATCATGTGAGGCAAACAGACTGTACACATACGTTTAAATTTTTTGTGATCCAAGTAATACATCCCAATATACAGGGGGAGGGGTGACATTGAGAATTATTCTGAAAGTGTAGAGTAAAAATGGATTCTTTTGTTAAATGCTGAAAGACCGCTGGGTTTAAATGGGATGACATCTCTCAAACCATTTTTGAAGTCCCGCCATCTTAATCACTGAAAGAGAAAGGTTGTGGTTGTATTCTGAATATATATTTTAAACATATATTTTGTTGCTGTCATGTTTTATTAATTTTAACTATTTTTTATGTCATTTTATAAATTTGAAGAAGGATTGCATGCGTTTTTTTTTTAAATATGTTTTAATAGCAGTTTGCTGATTAGAAGTTTTTAATGTGTTACATATGATTTGTGTTGCAGGCATCAGCTGACTTTTATCATGTGGTATTTAAACTACATCTACTAAAGTTTAATTTGTCTGATGAAGTGACAACATTAGTCGTGAAAGCGCTTACGTTTGTATCTTGTTGTATGCAATAAACGTTTTTTGGTTGTGCAAGTATGGTACAGTTTTGTTTTTTAGAGTCTGTCAATGATGCCTGAGTGGGGCATAGTATCAAACACCTTGGTTAAGTCTAGGTAAGCTGTATGCACAGACTTCCTCTCATCCAGGGCTTTGGTGACTGTCTCAAAGAAGTCCGCCAGATTTAACAGGCATGATCTCCATTTGACAAATCCAGACTGAGTAGGGTAAAGTGTTTGGAGATTACTTATATCTTTGTTGATAAGGTCCATGATCCATGGCCTTGCAAATAAGGCTAGTCAGGCTAATAGGTCTATATTTCCCAGAGTCAATGGCAACGCCACCCTTGTGCAAGGGAATAAATGGTGGCCATTTTCTATTCAGCTGGTGCTTAGACTATGAATGATGAGAGTACCAATGGTGTTGCTAATTCTTGTTGGAGCCCATGTAGGACACAGCCTGGGATGCTATCAGGTCCCATAGATCCTGTGTGTTCAGCCTCAGAGAGGGTGTTTACGACCTGCTCTTTAGAGATACAAGGCAGGGGACAGGTGGTAGGAATGTCATGGAGTACGTGTGATGGGGACAGGGAGTGAAGTTTTCACAGAACCTGTTGGCCAACAGCTTATGTCCACAGACTCAGTATATGAGGTATCATTAACTACCAATTCGACACAAATCTGGGCCTTTCCTTTTAGGTTATGGATGTAACTAAAGAAGGCCTTATGGTTGTCTTTAGTTGAGGAAGCTAATTTGGATTCATAGTTTGCTTTGGAGGACTTTACAAGAAGTCTTATTCACTTGTTTAAGCAGAGGAGGGATTGTTTCAAGTTTAGGGCTCGCTCCCTCTTACTTTTAGATGGCAATTTTTTTTCTTATTGTAAAGCTTGTTAATGGCAGTTGTCCACCAGGCAGGTTTGCTCTTCCTTGAGGAGCTTGTTTTGGTCCTATCAGGTACAGCCAAGTCAATGCAGTTATACACAACTACTTGTATAAAGCATTGATGTAGAACTTGGCATAGTTGCCAGTTCCATCTGGGGGAAGGTGTACTGAAGATATTTATACCATCCTGTAAGTGGCTATTATCTGCTTCGGAGAAGTTTTTTAGTTTAGTTGTTGCTAGGGGGGATCAGGTGTGATAGTTGCTTCAAATGAGACATATTTGTGGTCAGATCTCACCAGGGAAGACCTCACAGTGGGGGTGCAACAGTTGTTCCCCATATTGGTAAGCACCAGAGCCAGGATGTTAGCACCTCTTGTTAGGGTGTCATCCAGGTGGTCCAGGGCTTTGGAGTTAATGAAGTCAAGGAACCTTTGGGCAAGTGCATTTGAGCACAAGTAATTTACCCAGTCAACGGATGTGTTGTTAAAGTCACCCAAAACCATGGTGTTTGGATGCATTTTGACAGACTAAAGTAGATCCAAATAGGCAGAGTGGATATCTGCAGCTGTCAATGACTTGAATAGATATCCTACCACAGTTAATTCCACCCGAGTATCTCTAGGGAATCATACTGTTTAACCAATTTGGAAGTGTATTTATCTTTAATGAATATTGATACATCACCTCCTTTAGTTTTCATGCCTTCAGTTTGTGGTCTGAACATGTGGAAGGAGTTACAACCCAGTATGGCTGGGGTGCTCTCCACAGCCTTGAACCAGGTCTCCGTGAGTGCACAAATGTCTGCGTCTTTCAAGGTAAGGACCGGTTTCAGTGAGTGCTGTTTCATGTTAAGACTTCTAGCTTTTAGCAGCAAACCTTCTTAATGTAAAATAACTGGCCTGAAGCCCAAGTCCTTAAACCAAAACTGAGAGACTTAGAGTAACAATTACAATTTAATCAGGCTACTAACAGGCAGTAATAAATTCAGCAGAATAAATGCCACTGAAAACTTTTAAGAACAAGCAGCAAAAGCAAAATAAAGTAATAAAGTAGGAAGATGGACAAATACAGTAAAAGCAGTTGGATAAAGTGTATTTTTAGTTAAGTAGAAAGGGAGAAAATAGAAGATAATTCAGGATTAAAAAATAGGGGGTGGGCCTTCTCAAATGATCTCACTGTACTCAATAGAATGAACTCATGTAATTGGACTGGGAGGAGTGTCCAATATCAAATTTATAGTAGAGGTGGGCAACTCAAAAGCCAGCAAGTTTTAAGAAAGCAACAACAGTTGGCCAGGTGGGTGGGAAAAATAAAATGGAGACAATCATAACAAAAAAGGATTCCTGCAATAATGTTCACTAACCCTGAGATATGTTCACAAAACACAGCCTTTGCAGAATATTGTTAAAACAACAACCTAAGAGCAGTACAGTAACAATCAGATGGAATTTCTTTAACAAGTACAGGCCAATAAATAAATACAGCACAGGAATGTTAAATATCACTGAAACAGAGCAAGTGCAAAAATATACTTCTATCAGCTTTGTATTTCCAGATGGTCTTAGAAGCACTCCAATTCTTGTAGCCAGCCACAGGTGCAGCAAATCCTGTTTTAGTTAATCAGAAGTGCAGAAAAGACTTGAATATATGCACTTATCTTTTGTAGTTTTTCACCAGGTATTTGGAAAACAGTACAGCACGGGCAGAAGGTCTAACTCACTGCAGCTTTGGAGCAAGCAAGAATAAACCGGTTCAAACACTGGCTATTTAAAGCATAAAAACAGGAACCAGACACAGTTCAAATTATCCAATCAAGACTCCCTAAACAGAACCCTGCAACAGTAACTCTAGCTAGATCAGACCAAACTGTACATTCTTCCCATGAGGGCATAGCTGGGCCCATCCAGACAAAAGATTAACTGTTTTACAAGCTCCAAAGGTCACAGATAGTACTAGATTCAGCAACACTGAACCTAGTCTATGCTAGGGTTTTTGTAGGTGCAGCAACAAGTAAAATGAGCAGAACAAGCTGATGAACAGTGATTACAGTTATAAGAGGAATTCAATTAGCAGACAATTTTAAAAATGCAGTAAAGTTCAGCTGCACAGTTTAAACAAACAGATATGCGGGAAATATTGTTTTAGTTATTCAGAAGTGCAGAAAACAGTTGAAAATAAGCAATTATATTTCGTAGTCTGTCAGCAGGTATTTAGAAAACAGTAGAGCAAGGACAGAAGGCCTACTTCACTGCAGCTTTGAGCAAACACGTTTGGTTACTGGTGTCATTCAAAGGAGGTCCAATAATTTGTCAGCTTGGGAGAACATGAATGACAGACCGTGCACCTTTGCTAGGATGGCCTGTACCTGTATCCACTAAGCTTTAAGATATTACCAAAAGCATTATCCTCCCTTACAGTGCCTTTTTTTAGGCAATGCCAATCTGATAAACCTTCCAACATAGTAAATTATACACAAGATAAACTAAATGTGTTACTGCTCAATGCTAGGACTCTCAACAAGTTCCACTCCCAGAAAGCAGTCCTCACCCTGGAGATGTCAACATCTGTGTAGTTCAGAAAACATAGTTTAAAGCCATGTAAGGCACTCAGGCAGTATAAGGCCTTCTACATATTTAGATCAGCTGCTGCACAAGAAGGGACAAGAGATGGAGGTGTATCAACCTATATAAAAAGTAAGCACACTTCAACATTGGTCAAGCAATATGACATGCTTAAGGTACTCAATGTCCAACTAACCAGGGGTAAAGTCCAGTACCATATCCTTGCTAATTATAGCTTCTCATCTATGACCCAAGACAGTCATACCACATCATTTAATGTACTGGAGTCACTCACGATTCACCCCAACACCATATTCATGGGTGATTTCAACTATCTCACCATAAATTGGGATACACACAGCACCTAGCATGCAGGCTCAAAGATTTCTAGATTTTGTCAATGCAAATTCTTGGAACAGCTAGTCTGCACACCTAGTAGGGGGTGAAAAAGACAAATACAGAACCTGCAGGTACAGCAGTGCAGGGCAAAACCATGTACCATTCAAAAAGTCATAGCCAGCAAATCGAGGGTAAGATAAACCAATGTGATATTTTATTTAAATAAAGCAAGACAAACTGGTTTTGGCTACTAAACCAAAGCCTTCTTCAGTGTCCCTACTAGGGGTGCCAATATCCTAGATCTGGTACCCATAAATATGAGAGAATGCTGCACTCCCCCCTTTGTTTAATGTCCTCATTGTTCAAATCCGATCACATAGTGGCAACCTTTCAAATAAATATAAAGGCTGAACTCCCAGCAATCCCCAGAATCTTTAAGAACTTTTCAAAGGCTAACAACCTTCTATTAAATGAGGGCATAGCTAAATTCCAAGACCCTCCCCCAAACTCAAAGAACATGGTAGCCTATGCGGAAGTGTTTATGGGAACCCTGTATAAGCATGGCCTATGCAGATGTGTTTACAGAAACCATGTACAAGCATGTAAATAACTACATAGAAACAGAGTACCAAACCAAAATAAACTTAGGGCAAACTCCAAAAGCAAGCCCCTTGGTGGACCCCTGGTATAAATAGGTTATACAACAAATGGAAGAAAATACTGTCTAAAAGTCAAAGGGCTATAGCCAAAACACACAAAAAAACTCCCTCATCATTCTCAGCAAGCAATTCAGTGGAATAATCAAGTCTACCAAAGCCAACTTTGAGGCACATATAGTCTCCCAGGCTAATTATCCCTACTCTGGGCCAGCAATCAAGGAGACTCCATCCTCAACACTGACTCCAGAGAGGGATGGTCACTAAGAGCAAAGATGGATTCACACTGTATTTTTAGATGCAGCTCCCTGCACCAAGCACAATTTCCCTTAAGAGGACACAGGGAGCATGCTCCAGACCTGGGGCTGTGCTATCCTTCTCTTTCCAGACCCACACAAAACTCCAAACTGACCCCTTTGGAGCTCTGTTTCTCTGTTCCCAGTAGCTGACACACACACTTGGATATTTGAGTTTCACACACATACATACCTGGGAAAAGCTGGCACAGATTTACTAGCTGTGCTCCTTTCTGCCCAGACTCTGAGGTAATTATGCTACCACCAGTCAGCTACCCTATGGATCTTACAAAGGATACCCAATTAATACTAATACAAATGGTAGGGTGTGACCAAAGCAGCAAGGCTTTCAGGAGCATCCAAAGTGTCACTAAAACAAGCATAAGTACTCTCAAGATGTTAAAAGTATTCTCTATAGGACCAGCCACAATGAAAGATATTGAAATATTTAATGATACATAATAAAACAGAAAACAGCAGAATACTGAATATAATAAACAACAGATATATAAAAAATAATACAGTTGGCTAGCTACTTACAGATGCAGAAAATAATGCTAAACTCTTCTCACTAAATATCCCTGACTGACCAAAGAATTACTGTTCGCTGACTACTTACTAAAGCAAAGCAAGCTGATGAGTGCTGAATGTCTTACCACAGCAAAAGCAAGATGATGCCTCTCTTTGTCTGTGTGGATATGTGAGATATGTATCCTGACAGAAATCTTTCCTGTCAGGTTCCAAAGTGCTGCTGTGAGAGTTCCAAAGAAACCAGATGCTGGTTAGAGGATAACATCGCCTCTGGTCATCTGACTCTGGTATAATACACACACAGAGCTTTGCTAAGATCTGTGGCAGCATCTGAAAGCACTAGGACAATTCTAAACTTTCCACCCTTCCAGGGATCTCTGATAAACATACACATTTAATTAGTTATAACAAAACAACCTAATATACACGTACACATTCTTTCTGTCCAGCAGGACCAAATGTTAATGCATTTTTAACACAAGCAACTTTACAAATATATATTTAACTCAAACATCTGCATAAATCACTGTTATAGTCAAATAACATAAAATTCTTTACAAAACTCCAGCTAGCTATGCTGGCATACATACAAAAGTACTGCCCTACTCTCCCTGGCACATATGGCACTACCACATAACGTCACATATACAATCTTAAAGAGAACACTCAACAGTGTGCTGAACTAAAAGTAAACTTCCTATACCAAATTTCCTAGCTGACAAAATTTAGCTACAATTTCACACCCATCCCCCTCAGTTCCTCCCAGAAACCATTTCTTCCCCAACTATAACTACATAACAGGTCCTCACTACAGTCTCCAGAGCTAAAATTACTGCATCAGTGGGTCCTGATAATATCCTAGGATGCCTCTTAAATAATGTGATACATGACCTGTTTGGCCTACTAGAATCTCTATTCAACCACAGCCTCCATACAGGCATCTTCCCTAGGGAATGGAGGACTTCCAACTGTCATCCCTCTACACAAAGGTGGACCATCAACAGACCCAGGGAACTACAGACCCATACGTTTGACTAGTCTTACAGGCAAGGTCATGGAAAGAATTACTGTGGACCTGATAAACAAAGCCATAGCAAATCTTAAAACACTAGACCCATCCTAGTTTGGTTTTGTTAAGGGGTCATGTTTACTAGACATATTGGACTTCTATGAGAGGGTCCCTAGATCACTAGAGCCATAGACAAGGGCAAAATGGTGCACACTGCCTGCTTTGACCTGGCAAAGGCAATTGACAAAATACCTCACCCGATTATTATAAAATAACTCTGAAATTTAGGCATAAATCCTTATGCCACCCAATGTGCAGCCAAATGACTCACAGATAGGACATGAAGTTAGAGTGGGGGAATCCACCTCCAACAAGAAGCCTGTTACTAGTGGTATCTCAAAGGGCTCAGTACTGGGACCTCTCCTGTTTGGAGTGTACTTCTGTGAAGTCAAGGCAAAGGCTGTGGGCCTTTTGCTGACCAAATTTGATGACAGCTGCAAGCTGAGTACAATCAGTGAATCCCCCAGAGATGTAGATATATCCTCATGGAGGGTGTGACATAGACAAATAACTGCTGCCACAATCATGGCCTAAACCTCAATGCAAAAAATGCATAATTATACCCTTTGGCAATATGACCACTCCTGCAAATTAGAACACTGATAATACTCCCCTAAGAGTAGACCCAGTGGTAAGGGACTTGGGAACTCAGGTTGACAGTAACCTGAACTTTGATCACTATATGTCCATGGTAGTGAGGAAATCATTTTAAGTGGTGCAATGCATATGTTAAGGGCATGGCATCCAGATCTAAGGAGATCATAGTCCCACTATACTCCACCCTCATTAGACCAATAATTGAGTACAATGCACCTTTCTGAAAGTGTCTGACCAAGCATTTGCAATAGCTGGAAAGGCCACATAGGTTCCTCACTAAATAAACTAGGGATAAACAAGCACCTATTTAACTGGACTCTTGACTTTCTGATTGGTAGACCCCAGTGAACATGCACTGGAAACAACACCTCTCAATGCACAGTCTTGAATGCTGGCATTCCCCAAGGTTGTGTGCTCAGCCCCTTGTTCTTCACCATTCTCACCCATGACTGCACTGCAAAACATAAGTCAAACCATATTATAAAATTTGTTGATGATAACCACAGTAGTGGGTCTCATTAGTGATGGGAATGAACATAACTACAGGGATGAGGTGAACACTTTGATTGCCTGGTGACAGGAACAATCTGGACCCAAATGTTAATAAGGCTATACTGAGTCACGTCTAAGGTTAACAAGTGCACTATGGTAACTAAACAGCTGCTATTCACTAGTCTATTTATTCTCTATCTTAACAGTGTAGGGGATTTAGTGGTGGGTGTTTATTTATTATTTATCACTGGATAATGGGTATTGAATGTGTTTATGTAATGTGAACTACCTCTTGCATGTCATATATGTTATTTTCTTTCTTATTTTATTCTTTGATACCGCTGCATCTATGTTATTTGCACTGCATTTCTCTCATGAGCTGACATTTGTAATTTCATTTAGGCTGCACTTGTGTGGTCTAAATAACAATAAAGTTTCTTTGAATCTTAAAAGAGTACATGGCGTAATTAATATGTTCTATGTAGACCACCTCAAAGCCCCGTCCCTGTACTTCGTCTCTTACAAACTACTGAGGGGTGGTCTATGCCTAACCTACAAGCCATTCTCTGATCCAGTCCAGTTGGATCTGCTGCACATTCACAAATCAAACAGAACTTGAATTACCAAATCTAAAGGCTCTAAACCTCATCTGTGACATAAACAAAATGCTGGAGGGACAGGTATGTGTCCAAGAAATTACCTCTTCCCTGGAAGACTCCCTATTCATGTGAAACAGAGCTCTTCCTTAAGCCTATTAAATTTGGATGGGAAATCGAAAATTCACCCCTGACTTATCACCTGTGACCCTTAGGGATGGAGGCAGTTTGTAAATGTCCTAAGGCACAGGCATATACCAAAACCATTCTAGCTCATGGTCTTTCATAACTGGGAAAAATAGGGCATGAATGGCTAGGCTTAAAAAGGCTCTAGGGCCTTCAGCCTAGTAACCTACTATGATTTTACAAAAGGGGAAAAAATGTCTGACATTATCTCATAAAATGCAATTAAAATAACACAGTTTAGCAAGCTTGAATAGCATTAAAAAATTAATCAACAAATGATTCAAAGATGGCTGCCATGCTGTAAACACTGCTAAACTGCAGCTCTTCAATTAACCCGAGGAAAATCTCTGATCCGAGTGGGTATCAGGAGGTTTAAACATCAAATTGACGATAAAAAGTTGCATTTATACTTACCTAATCTAAAATCAGTTAAAAAAGTGGGAAAAAAAAGTATTTATCCATCAGGATTATAAGTGATTACTTTGCTCTGAAGAGAGAAACAAACAAAGGACCGTGTGCTTTCTTTATTCTGCCTTTCTGCTTGGGGAAAGAAAAATCTTGCAACAAGGAAGAACATGGAAACAACTACTACTAAGACAAAGTTGTCAGAACTACAGTCGCCAGTAAAGGATGGAACTGCAAAAAAACAAAGGATTACTAGACAGCAGGAACAACAAAAACCAGAAACTAGATCCAGGAGTGATCAGCCACTAAACATGGAGGATATCAAACATGCTTTACTACCTATACAGGAAGCTCTAAAGGACTTGACCTCACAAATACAAACATTTGGAGTTTTATGCAATCAATTGCTTCAGAGAATGGACAAAACTGAGACCAGAATTTCTGAAATAGAGGACAAAATTGACATGTTGGAGAAAAAAATCAAAGGTATGTGATGTGGATGTACAAGCCATGCAAAATAAACTTATTGATTTAGAAGCAAGGTCTAGAAGAAATAATATTATTATAAGAGAAATCCCTGAAAACATCCAGTATGCAGAGCTGATACCAGCCATAACACAAATATTTGAAATCCTGTTAAATGATGCTGATGGGGTGAAACAGATTGTAATAGAAAGGGCACACAGAGCGCTGAGAGAGGTACAAGCTTCTACTATGCCTAGACCTGTATATGTTAAGATATTGAACTTTCAAGATGTTAGCAAAATACTGTTTACTGCAAAAAAAAATGGTGGCTATGTTATGTGGAAAAATGTTAAAATATTTCTGGCTCAAGATTTACCATTACAAGTAAGGCAGGCTAGACAGTCTTTATCTGCTTACTGTAAATTTCTGATTGATAAACAAATGAAATTCCAGATGAAATACCCCAATATGCTTACATTTATGGTGGATGGCACTAAATATTCTGTTTCCAATAAAAATCAGGCAAAAGAAGTGTTTCTGAAAGTTTTTAAAGTTCTACCTGCATCAGAGGGCTGAAAAGAACTTCCATTGAGACTGGCATGTTCCTGTAGTCAGATCCAGCATGTATTTTACCTCAAGGCTTTTCTAATCCTTTGTTTCTTCACTAAACTGTTCAGGCATCTGAAAAAGCAATAAAACTGTTTGTTTATGCTAATCTGAGGGTCTGCTGTCTGGTTTCCAGACTTTTATGACCTCCAAGGTCTATTTCCATTGTGTGGTAAACAGGAAATGCCTGGATTTCAACTGAGTGTGTCGATTTGGATGTAACACTTCCTGTGGTCCTGCTGTGAAAGAGGTCCCCTGTCGTGAGTATTTCTGATGGTTTCCAGGCTTGAGAAGACAAAGAGAACTGAAAATAATATGTTAATGTTCTTTTTATAATGAAATAACATTACAGTATGTACTTACAGCACATAATAACATGTACCTTTACTATTTTTTTCTTCTTTTATAGGTGTGAACCAAAATCATTTTTTTTACTATATCCAGTGAGTGGCAGGCACTGTGTAGGGTACAGATTTAAAATGTAGGATGCATTTTTTTTTTTTTTTCTCTCTCTCCTCTCTTCTGTAAAAAGCTTATGTACATAATGATTGCAACAAAACAGATACTTAAGGTAGGATAAAATAAGTACCCAATCTACTAAAACTTTCCTTTACACAGTAATAACCTTAGAAATGAGATTTGTTTAACTAATAGTTAAACCAAAGCTGTAGTTAAGTAGCGGTGTTTGGTAGGGGAATGTGTAGTTTAGACTTTGATGTAGATATGCTAGAATATATAGGTTGTAAGTTTAGGAAATGTTTTAAATGGTATTACCTGAAGTTTTTCAATGTGTTGGTGTGTTTAACCTTGTTTATATTTTCTCTTATACAAGACCTATATAAATCCTGGTCCAGGGGTAAAGTGGGTAAGCACTGGTTAGGGACGGGATGTAGGAAATGCTTCCAGATTAGATATAGTGTACAGTCAATACATGTCAATTTGATAATTCCCCTCTTATATTGTTATTTGATACCAAGACCTGCGAATGTAGGAGTTGAACTCATGGAATGTTAAAGGGCTCCAGAACTTGAAGAAGAGAAAGCTGTTGCTACACATATTATTACAGGACAAAGCACTGTTTGTATTTCTACAGGAAACACATTTGATGAATGAACAATGGAATGATATTAGAAAAAGAACTGGATTAGAGAGCTAGTGACATCAGAAGGTAAGACAAACAGTGGGAGTGGCTATAATTATCAAAACCCAATACAAAGATAGGATTTTAGACTCCAAAGTGGATCCAAATGGGCGATGGTGTTATGTGATTTTATCAGATAATGCATTTGATAAACCTATCCTACTTTTGAATATATATGCCCCATGTAATGATCAACACAGTTTCATAGCATCATTATATCCAATATTAACACAATATGATGGTTATTATTTTGTTGTGGGTGGGGACTGGAATACCTATCAAAATCCAAAGTTGGATAGGTCTTGTCCACAAAGAGCATTTAATAAGCAGGCCGGGATAGCATTAAATGATTTTAAGGAAGATTTTCAATTATATGACCCCTTTTCTTATTCACAAGATATTAATAATGCAAATAAATACACCTTCTATTCACCATGCCACAAAATGTGGGCTAGAATAGATTACTTTTTGATATCTAAAGCACTAACGAATTTAGAACCAGTGGTGGTTATACATACTCGTCATCTATCAGATCACTCAAAAATTTCGTTAAAATTTTCTAAAGATTTAAAAGACACAAGAAGGCATAGAGGTTATAATTGGTCACTCAACCCAAATCTTTTAAGTAAAAAAGAGATAGCAGACGGAATTATAAAATATTTGAAAGAATTTACAGATAGCTTGAAGCTCCAAAAACATACTCCTGACATTGAATGGGCGACAGCTAAAGCTCAGATTAGAGGATTTCTTATACAAAAGCCTCATATTATAAGAAAATTCATAATAGTGATATTCAAAAACTAGAAATAAGAATAAAACAACTTGATAATGAGCTGATTCAGAATTTTAACGCTCAAACTGAGGAGGAAATGTTGAAGCTTCAAAGGGATCTCTTTTTGCTTCATAATAATAAATTAGCACTTCAAGAACATAGGTGTTTAGTGAAATATGCTAATAATGTTCAAATACCATCAAAAGCACTGGCAAGGATTATAAATCAATCAAAAACAACTGGATATATTTCAGAAATACAGTATAACGACACAATATATTCTAAAACTGAGGATATTGTTGATGTTTTTGGGAAAATCTATACTAAGGTGTATGAGGGGCAAACTGATAGGTCTCTACATAACCAGAATAAAAGTTTTCTGCAAAAAATTAACTTTCCAGAATTAGAAGAGAGCCTGTAAAGTGACCTGATTAAACCTATTTCTAAAGAAGAAATAGTATATACAATTCAACATATGAAAGCACATAAGTCGCCAGGGCCTGATGGTATTACAGCTGAATTTTACAAAGAGTTTGCTGATAGTTTGGGAAAAGAATTGTCTCATGTATTTAATTATATAACTAAAAATAAAATTAGTGACCCCCACCTCAATGCGTCATAAACTATTTTCATACATAAAACCAATTCAGATCCCCTTAACCCAGATAATTACAGACCAATAGCACTAAGGAATGTGGATATGAAAATTTTAACATCAATTATAGCATCGAGACTAAAGAAGGTTTTGATATATCTAATTTCTAAGGAACAAGCTGGATTTATGGCAACTAGACAAACTAGCGATAACACACTTACACTGCAAAATATGATGACGTATGCTAAACAAAACAACTTTAATATCTATGCTTATAATAGATGCCCAGAAAGCATTTGATAGAGTAGACATAAAGTTTTTGTTTGATGTGTTACCCTATTTTAACTTGCCCCAAGAATTCATTCAGATACTACAAATATTATATAGTAATCCATACACTACGCTATACATCAATAGGACTTATTCTAACAGAATACAGATTAAAAATGGTACTCGTCAGGGTTGTCCCATGTCCCCCTTATTGTTTAACCTATATCTAGAACCTCTATTTTTATATATCAAGCAAAATTTGTATCATAATGCACCAATAATTTATAGGAATAAAATATTAATGTCAGCATTTGCCAATGATCTTATTATTTATTGCACAACCCCAATTTCGGACAGTGAAAAGATATTAAAGCTCATAAACAAATTTTCGGTAGTTTCTAATTATAAAATTAACTTACAGAAAACGAATATCTTCCCGTTAAAAACCCCAAAACCTTTTTCATTAATGGCCCTGATGGGGAAGTTAACATGTAAAGAAAATATTAAATATTTGGGTATCAACTTCTCTACGGATAATAAGGACTTTTATAACAATAATGTTAAACGAGTATGGGAACACATAATAGCTGATTGTGACAGATGGAAGAATTTAAAACTACCGGTATTAGCAAAAGTATCAATAGTGAAAATGAATATACTACCACGAATATTATACATATTTGGGTCTGCCCAATTATCAATTTCAAAAACAGTTTTTAAACAAATGCATAAAGATCTAGCTAAATTTATCTGGAACCCAAAAAGAACTAGAATATCTTATGAGAAATTAATGACCCCTAAAACAAGAGGGGGACTTGAGCTACCAAACTTTGAAGCATATTATTTGATTGTAAACGCTAATCAAATTTTAAGAATTGCTAATTATGATGTAACGAATACAAAATGGATACCAACTTGGGTGGTCTTGAATCATAAGCATATTTTGGATAGGAAAATAAATCCTAAAGCATTACCCTTTATGGACAAAATTAGTCTGATAAAATATGGGGTCATGGACCACATAATAACTTTTGTCTCATCTTTGCAAACTTTATTTCAGTCCATAGATTTATTGCAATATATGATGGTTCTTCAACCTTTCCACAGGAATCCTAATTTTAAACTAAATAATCAGCTGATCGATCTCAGCAAATTTCCATTAATAGTTAATCTGACTCTATTTGATGTTTTTAATAAACTTGACTTATCGGCTTTACAAATTAGACAGGAAATGAATCTACCTAGAAGTTACATTGTTATAATGAGACAAGTTAAAGAACTTGCCTTGAACTATTTTAGGAACTTTAAACCTGCAGCCGGATTTGTGGATAAGTGCTCTGAATTGTGGCAAGCTATCCAACAAGACACTAAATTTATAGCAACTGCATACAAATTAATTAAGGATTTGAAATTTCAGGACAAAATTTTGCTTTCAGAGTATTGGGTAAACAAAGTAACAGTAACAGACAATCAGATATTAAAAGCAATTGATATAACTAGGAAATCAGTTTCTTTTCAAAAACTGATGTACACGCAATTGATGATTTGGAACAATGCATATTACACACATCTTAGATTACATAAATTTAACCTTAGGAATTCTCCAATTTGTCCATACTGTGCAGATCAAACAGCGGATCTTCTTCATATGTTCTGGAGTTGTAAATGCGTATATAAACTTTGGAACTCTCTTAAAGTACAACTGCAAAAGATGGGTTATCAAAGTTCTACACTGTCATGGGAATTTATGATTCTACACATTCCTCCAAGAGAGCTTTCCAGATCGCAAACTATTATTTGTATGAATATTTTTTTGCTGATGAAACTATATATAGCCACAAATTGGCTAGAACCACATAAGACATCATGGAATAATTTTAAGCTTGTGGCTATAAAACATATACTAGCACATAAATTACTTCTGAAACAAACTAACAAAAATATTAATAACCCGAAAATATGGGAAAAGGTCTTCAATATTATATTAGCATGATACTGATTTTAGGAATATATTAAATATAGGAAGCATTTCATGTAGATATTGTATAAATGGTTTGTAGTAGTTATAGTGTATTATGTGTGTGATGTTTATTGTATTTTTGTAATGTTTTTGGAAAATATATTTCAATAAAAATTTATTATAACAACAAAGCAACCAATCCAAACAACCAAAGGGATTAACTTCACTGCAACTCGAAGTAAAAATATAAAATCAGAAGTCCACATGCAAGTGAAGTGAATGACTGTGAAATGAATCAATAGCTGTCTCCAAATCCAATAATAGCACCAACACAGCGATAACGATTTATAGATTTAATGAATGCTAGCACTGTCAGTAAGCGCTTTCACCTCAACGGCTTTATCAAACTACAAAGTGCATAGTCAATAAAAACATTTAAATACAACTAAAACAAACCCAATAGGTTAAAACTAAAACATATGGAAGTGACATCATTAAATGAGAGCATACATTCCCTTATTTAACCCTTAGTGGTAAACACATACTAAGGTCTATATAACCTCTTTCTCTTAAGGGCAGGCTTCACTTGTACCTTGTCATTAATACCAGGGTTTTTATCTGCCCTGAGTCTGATAATCCATTTCAGTTCGCATTCTAAAAGACATGTATCTACATCCCCTCCCCTAAAATTAGTCTTTACTTGTTGCAAAACACTAAACATAAATTCATGCTCAGCTCCCATAATTTTGATGTGTTTCGCTAACGCATTGCTGTCAGAACCTGTCCTAATCGCATATCTATGCTCACGTATACGTTCCCTGAGCTGCCTACAGGTCTTCCCAACGTAGAACGCTGTACAGGAAACACAACGGGCCAAATAAACTAAATTAGTACTGATACAACTAGTATCTGTGTTAAATGCATACTCTACTTTCGTGAGTGGGTGTTGGAATACATTTCTTTCATCTATAAATCCACAGTGATTACAATTATTACAAGGGACGGTGTTCCGTACTACTCTCACCTCCATACTCTTAATTAGGGGTCTATTACACAGTTTACTCCTCAAATTCTGTTTGTTCTTATACGTAAACCGTGGACCTTCACCTACCACCTTACCCAAGTTCTCATCCAACCCCAGTACTTGCCAATGCTGTCTAATGATGCCAGTGATCTTATCTACATCCCTAGTGTAATGAATTGGCATCCTTATGATGTCCTGCCCAGAAGAACGGCAAGGGCTAACCCCCTCACTTCTTTCTGAAAAATACGGTTTTGCTAAACCTTCTCTGATGGCATCCACCTGCAACATATGTTTCATAACTTCCTTGGCGTCATATCCTCTCTCAATCAACCTATTCTTAAGACTTCGAGCTTCTAAGTCATATCCTATAGGGCTAGGATTCAACCTAGAAGCCCTCATAGTCTGACCTCTCATGATGTTAACAAATACATGACGTGGATGCATTGAGCACCTGTGTAACAGGCTATTCCTAAAACAGGACTTCCTATAAATGGATGTATTCAAAAGTCCATTTGATAACCTGGTAATATTTACATCCAAAAATGGGAGCTCATATCTAGAGTAATTCAAGACAAATTGCAAATAACCACTAACCTCATTAACCTTCTCCACAAACTTTATTAAAGATGCCTCATCACCTTTCCATATGAAGAAGAGGTCATCCACAAAACGTCTATAGTACCGCACTTTCTCCATGAATAAATCCAACTTAAACAATACCTCTTCTTCCCATTCTGCCATTACTAAGTTGGCGTAGCTATTGGCACATGCAGTGCCCATAGCTACGCCATCTTTCTGCAGATACAAATCTTCACCAAAAAGGAAGACATTATTTTCCAACACTATCTCCAAAATAAAGTCAGTATTTCTATAAATGCTTCTTCATACTCGCCAACCCTCCTCAAATAATTCTGACACCTAATAATCCCTTCAGTGTTGGGAATGACTGTGAAGAGGCTGACAACATCCAGGGTAACTAAAATATACTCCTCATGGTCATGCAGTTCTTTCGTATATTCATACAATTCTACCAAAAATTGCTTACTGTCCTTCAGTACATATTTGTTCTTATCAACCATAGGCCTCAGGAAATACTCCACTAAAATGGAGAAAGGTTCAGTAAACCATCCCTGACCTGCGACAATTGGACGCATAGGTGGATTTACTACAGACTTATGTACCTTGGGAAGGCCTTTAATTTCTGGAATCTTAGGGTGCTTGACCTTCAGGTAATTAAACAAAGAGTCAGGAATCATCTTATCCTGATATAAGTCATCCAACACATCAATAACTTGGAATAATTTCATACCAACTTCATTCAAACTTATCTTAGCATAGAAACCTTCATCTTCTAGCAATCTAGTCATGCTATGTATATACTCCTCCTTATCTAGGACCACCACTGGTCCTCCCTTATCTGAAGGTCTAATGACAATGTTACTATCTTCAATTAAACCATTCAGTGCCTTCCTTTGCAGATAAGTAAGATTATGCTTCCTATTACTGTAATCATTATTTAATCTCTTTTTCCTACTATCGTAATATTCATGTAAATCATTTTCTACCAGCTTATAAAAGGTTTCTAATAAAGGATGCAATGGGGGTATATACAAACTGTTAGGACGAAACCTATCTAACCCTTCCAACCTCTCAGTGTTACCCCCATAATCCATCTTTAACTGTACTTTCCTCAAGAATAGTTTAAGATCAATTATCGAATCAGTTACATCACTATCTCTAGTTGGTATGAAACTTAAACCTCTGTCTAATACCTCTTCCTCATACTTCGTAAGTTCCCGTTTGGATAGGTTAATTACTAGGGACCCCCTACCCTTTCCCACATCTTCTTTAGGGTAGGTCCTGTATGCTCCCCTCCTGAACCTTTCCTCTTGTTCCGTCCCCTGCTCTGAGACCTCCGTCTCCCTAATTGGCCATTGCTGGCTATTGGGAAAGGGGCTGGTGTATTCGTACCATTTGCAGACGTATTAGGGAATACCTGTGGGAAGGAATTACCTCCATTACTCAATACCTTCCTTCTAACCACAGGTACCTCATCATTCCTCACTTGAGTTAACACTTCTGTTTGTGCAACATCAGCAAATGAACTGTTACCACCATCAGGTACACTGATATCACCCCTAAGTGTTACATCCAACATATCAATTTTGTTAAAAGCAACCATATTCTTACTACAAGAATTTGCTATATCATTCACTTGCAAATGCAAACCTGCCGTATTACGTATGCCCTCATTAATAACAGTGGTCATGCTGACAACATTCTCATTCATACAAACATTATTGACATCACTTACATAATTATTATTATTATTGTTAGAACAATCCCTTCTACCCCTCGTATAACCATTAAAATTATTCGTACTGCTTCGTACATCTGAACGTATATCATTCACACGCGGCCAAGTGAAGACTTGGCCACATTTAAAATCATTAATGTCCCTTAAAAGCTTACTCCGCTTCTGCTCAAGTAAGCGTTTCTCAAATAACTTCACATTATCCAACAACTCTTCTATGCCTTTTAAGGCATTCAAACTCTTATACTTCAGTAGCACATTATTATAAAGTTCATTTACTTTCAGGCGTAGTTCTTGCTCTTCTTTCAAATGAAACTCGTTCAAGAGCTTCATGTAATCAAAACTCAAGTTCAAATTGAGTTGCTGCCACCTCTGTAGCAGAGAGGGAAAAGTGTTACCTGAAGTTGGCATTTTGAATACGCGAAGTCCACGTGGGACTACGCGTTTCAAAATGCATGCTTCAAAGTGCTGGCGTTGCAACTGCAACTTTTTCAGCTTTATAAAGTTACTATGCACTTTGTAGTTTGATAAAGCCGTTGAGGTGAAAGCGCTTACTGACAGTGCTAGCATTCATTAAATCTATAAATCGGAATCGCTGTGTTGGTGCTATTATTGGATTTGGAGACAGCTATTGATTCATTTCACAGTCATTCACTTCACTTGCATGTGGACTTCTGATTTTATATTTTTAGTTCGAGTTGCAGTGAAGTTAATCCCTTTGGTTGTTTGGATTGGTTGCTTTGTTGTTATTTTATCGTTGTACCACCAGAGGGAGATGGCTGTGCCAGAAGCGAGTATTGAACTGGAGCTGCCTTACAGGCCAGATGGACCGGAAGTGTTAGAGAGGAGTTCTTCCAGGTTTGAGGATTGCCTGAACCCGAAAGAGAATCCATTGCTGGCGTTTGAACCAGATCCATCTTCGGATGCGTCGGAAGACTTTGATAATGCTATGGAACTTGGAGCAGAGTTGAATCGCCTAGAATTGGACTTTATAAAGCTGAAAAAGTTGCAGGTGCAACGCCAGCAAGAGTTGTTGGATAATGTGAAGTTATTTGAGAAACGCTTACTTGAGCAGAAGCGGAGTAAGCTTTTAAGGGACATTAATGATTTTAAATGTGGCCAAGTCTTCACTTGGCCGTGTGTGAATGATATACGTTCAGATGTACGAAGCAGTACGAATAATTTTAATGGTTATATGAGGGGTAGAAGGGATTGTTCTAACAATAATAATAATAATAATGTAAGTGATGTCAATAATGTTTGTATGAATGAGAATGTTGTCAGCATGACTACTGTTATTAATGAGGGCATACGTAAAACGGCAGGTTTGCATTTGCAAGTGAATGATGTAGCAAATCCTTGTAGTAAGAATATGGTTGCTTTTAACAACCCCAATAAAATTGATACGTTGGATGTGACACCTAGGGGTGACATCAGTGTACCTGATGGTGGTAACAGTTCGTTTGTTGATGTTGCACAAACAGAAGTGTTAACTCAAGTGAGGAATGATGAGGTACCTGTGGTTAGAAGGAAGGTATTGAGTAATGGAGGTAATTCCTTCCCACAGGTATTCCCTAATACGTCTGCAAATGGTACGAATACACCAGCCCCTTTCCCAATAGCCAGCAATGGCCAATTAGGGAGATGGAGGTCTCAGAGCAGGGGACGGAACAAGAGGAAAGGTTCAGGAGGGGAGCATACAGGACCTACCCTAAAGAAGATGTGGGAAAGGGTAGGGGGTCCCTAGTAATTAACCTGTCTAAACGGGAACTTACGAAGTATGAGGAAGAGGTATTAGACAGAGGTTTAAGTTTCATACCAACTAGAGATAGTGATGTAACTGATTCGATAATTGATCTTAAACTATTCTTGAGGAAAGTACAGTTAAAGATGGATTATGGGGGTAATACTGAGAGGTTGGAAGGGTTAGATAGGGTTCATCCTAACAGTTTGTATATACCCCCATTGCATCCTTTATTAGAAACGTTTTATAAGCTGGTAGAAAATGATTTACATGAATATTATGATAGTAGGAAAAAGAGATTTGATAATGATTACAGAAATAGGAAGCATAACCTTACTTATTTGCAAAGGAAGGCACTGAATGGTTTAATTGAAGATAGTAACATTGTCATTAGACCTTCAGATAAGGGAGGACCAGTGGTGGTCCTAGATAAGGAGGAGTATATACATAGTATGACTAGATTGCTAGAAGATGAAGGTTTCTATGCTAAGATAAGTTTGAATGAAGTTGGTATGAAATTATTCCAGGTTATTGATGTGTTGGATGACTTATATCAGGCTAAGATGATTCCTGACCATTTGTTTAGTTACCTGAAGGTCAAGCACCCTAAGATTCCAGAAATTAAAGGCCTTCCCAAGGTACATAAGTCTGTAGTAAATCCACCTATGCGTCCAATTGTCGCAGGTCAGGGATGGTTTACTGAACCTTTCTCCATTTTAGTGGAGTATTTCCTGAGGCCTATGGTTGATAAGAACAAATATGTACTGAAGGACAGTAAGCAATTTTTGACAGAATTGTATGAATACACGAAAGAACTGCATGACCATGAGGAGTATATTTTAGTTACCCTGGATGTTGTCAGCCTCTTCACAGTCATTCCCAACACTGAAGGGATTATTAGGTGTCAGAATTATTTGAGGAGGGTTGGCGAGTATGAAGAAGCATTTATAGAAATACTGACTTTATTTTTGGAGATAGTGTTGGAAAATAATGTCTTCCTTTTTGGTGAAGATTTGTATCTGCAGAAAGATGGCGTAGCTATGGGCACTGCATGTGCCAATAGCTACGCCAACTTAGTAATGGCAGAATGGGAAGAAGAGGTATTGTTTAAGTTGGATTTGTTCGTGGAGAAAGTGGGGTACTATAGACGTTTTGTGGATGACCTCTTCTTCATATGGAAAGGTGATGAGGCATCTTTAACAAAGTTTGTGGAGAAGGTTAATGAGGTTAGTGGTTATTTGCAATTTGTCTTGAATTACTCTAGATATGAGCTCCCATTTTTGGATGTAAATATTACCAGGTTATCAAATGGACTTTTGAATACATCCATTTATAGGAAGTCCTGTTTTAGGAATAGCCTGTTACACAGGTGCTCAATGCATCCGCGTCATGTATTTGTAAACATCATGAGAGGTCAGACTATGAGGGCTTCTAGATTGAATCCTAGCCCTATAGGATATGACTTGGAAGCTCGAAGTCTTAAGAATAGGTTGATTGAGAGAGGATATGACGCCAAGGAAGTTATGAAACATATGTTGCAGGTGGATGCCATCAGAGAAGGTTTAGCAAAACCGTATTTTTCAGAAAGAAATGAGGGGGTTAGCCCTTGCCGTTCTTCTGGGCAGGACATCATAAGGATGCCAATTCATTACACTAGGGATGTAGATAAGATCACTGGCATCATTAGACAGCATTGGCAAGTACTGGGGTTGGATGAGAACTTGGGTAAGGTGGTAGGTGAAGGTCCACGGTTTACGTATAAGAACAAACAGAATTTGAGGAGTAAACTGTGTAATAGACCCCTAATTAGGAATATGGAGGTGAGAGTAGTACGGAACACCATCCCTTGTAATAACTGTAATCACTGTGGATTTATAGATGAAAGAAATGTATTCCAACACCCGCTCACGAAAGTAGAGTATGCATTTAATACAGATACTAGTTGTATCAGTACTAATTTAGTTTATTTGGCCCGTTGCGTTTCCTGTACAGCGTTCTACGTTGGGAAGACCTGTAGGCAACTCAGGGAACGTATACGCGAGCATAGATATGCGATTAGGACAGGTTCTGACAGCAATGCGTTAGCGAAACATATCAAAATTATGGGAGCTGAGCATGAATTTGTGTTTAGTGTTTTGCAACAAGTAAAGACTAATTTTAGGGGAGGGGATGTAGATACATGTCTCTTAGAATGCGAACTGAAATGGATTATCAGACTCAGGGCAGATAAAAACCCTGGTATTAATGACAAGGTACAAGTGAAGCCTGCCCTTAAGAGAAAGAGGTTATATAGACCTTAGTATGTGTTTACCACTAAGGGTTAAATAAGGGAATGTATGCTCTCATTTAATGATGTCACTTCCATTTGTTTTAGTTTTAACCTATTGGGTTTGTTTTAGTTGTATTTAAATGTTTTTACTGACTATGCACTTTGTAGTTTGATAAAGCCGTTGAGGTGAAAGCGCTTACTGACAGTGCTAGCATTCATTAAATCTATAAATCGGAATCGCTGTGTTGGTGCTATTATTGGATTTGGAGACAGCTATTGATTCATTTCACAGTCATTCACTTCACTTGCATGTGGACTTCTGATTTTATAAAAATTTATTATGGAAGAAAAAAAAATCAATCAACAAATAAATAAAACATATCCAGCAAAAGTAACCGCAGCACCAGTTACAAGAACCTGTCATTTCTTTAGTTTATAGGTAGTAACTAGGTATGCAATTGAGCAAACCATTAATGAGCCTGGCCTAAACTCCAGCTGGTTCAGTGACTTGCTCAAGTTCACATAGTAGGCAGATGAAGGCTGAGGGAATCAAATTCTAATCACACAAAGTTGCTAATCAGCCACTCATAGCCTTAGTAATCTGAGTCAACTGCAAGACACTACCTCATTAATTATGACTCAAACTTCTGGTAAGCAAAGTAGGATGACTAACTGCAGTAGCAGATATAAATACACATGCTACCATATGTGTTTACGGGTCTACTTTAAAACATTGACATTTCATAACATTGATATTCAAAACACTGAGACCATAACATCCAAAATGCAAAAAACACTGAAAACTCAAAACAACAAAACCTCAGAACACTGAAACTTTGCTTCATAACATTGAAAACTACAATGTAATGTAAATAACATCCCCGCTCCAGTTATAACAACACCAAACTAACAAACACACTTTTTACTACATATGGATGTGTTGCTTTTATGGAAGTTAAGTTAATGTTCTGAGAAGTGCTGGGAGAAATGAATAGGGGAAAAAGTGTTTATTTTGCCAATCTGTGCATGTTTTTAGGCCATACAGGTAAGTGATTTAGACATTATGTTTACATTCTGTATGGTGATCATGATGCAGTGAGGTTAGGAAATTAAAAAGAAACAACACGTAGGGGTCTATATTAAATCACCGACCGCTTAAAAAAGCGAACAGTGATTAAGCGACCCAATGTAAGTGAAAGCTTACAATCTCAAACTGTCAGAACAGCGATTTTTTTCCTAGGGAAAAAAATTGCTGTTCCAAAACACATACACACAACACAAGCACACCAAACAAACAGCAAGCCACACACATACACCTAAAATCTTACACCTAACCCTACACTAAACTATACACACACCACTAACTATCCACTTACCTTAACCCAAACCCTAACCCTAAGGTCCGTCACTATCGCACACTCACCTCACCTACTCCCTAACCCTAACTCACTTAACCCGCCCTAACTCTCACGTTCACACAATCGCACACATACCTAACCTGCACCCTAACCCTAACTCACCTAACCTGCCCTAACCCTCACATCCACACAATCATACACTTACCTGAACCCAACCCGTAACTTTCCACCACAGCACTGAAAATACCGAAGCAACAGAAACAGACAACTGAATTCGTTCCCTAGGAAAAAATTTGGGTTTCTGTTGCTTCGATATTTTAAGCTTTTGCTGCATAGGGTTCGATATTAGAACATTCAAAGGTTTGAAACCTCGATGTTCTAATATAGACCTACTCATAGTCAAGTAAATCCCGATTTATTGCAAAACACTCTGGTGCCTTGGCTTGTACTAAGCCTTCAAGGACTTGAAGGCTTAGTACAAGCCAAGGCGCCAGAGTGTTTTGCAATAAATCTGGATTTACTTGACTACAAGCTGTTTCTTTTTAATATCCAGCCAGCGTTTGTTGTATATAGGTTAGGAAATTAACTTTTTTCCACTGTAGTGCCATCTTGGAGTTGGTATATTTAATTTACGGGGGTTGTGGTAATGTAGTTAAAAAGTGTGTTTCTTAGGTTGGTGCTGTTATAGGTGGAGGGGATGTTATTTACATGTGCGTTGTAGTTTTCAGTGTTATGATGCACACTTTGTGTTCTGAGTTTTCTTTGTTTTGGGTTTTCAGTGATTTGGGATTTTGATGTTATGGTCTCAGTGTTTTCAATTTCAATGTTATGAAATTTCAATGTTTTAAAGTAAACCCGTGTGTACATGCATGTGAAAAAGAGCAGGAGATTGTGCGCACATGAATGTGTGAGTGGGTTGCAGTGCTTTGCACTATATGTGAATCACTCTTGTTATTTATTTCTTCAATCATTTAATCACAATAACACATCTGAGGTGTACACAGTCATAAAAATAAATGCTACCAATCTGTCTACCAGGTAAGCCTACTAGACAGACAATCCCATTTAAGTGGTGATATGAGAGCAATGTCCGGTTAAGGAACTGTCAGGGTCACATAGTAGGCAGGTGAGGGTTCAAAGAATCTGGGGACACTACAGTAGGAGCTCCTATGTATGGTCCTGAAGGGCAATGTCATCCCTACCATGGACCACAAGAACTACAGCTCACAGCCTTAACTGTCTGTGCCAACTGCCAGACTAAGTGTTAACTTGCCTTTATTAACTGAGAATATTTGTATGAGTGTGTGTGCTTCAGTGTACATGTGTCTGTATGTCTATGTGCCTCTGCATCTGAGTTTCTGTATATATGTGTGTGAGAAAACTGCCTGCATATCTTTGTGTGTGCTTCTGTAAGCACCATTAAATACTTGGATAACTTACAATTTAAATGCAAAATACATCTTCCAACCAGAGTTGCATATTCTATGAAGTATTTTATAAGAATATACAGAGAAACTATGTCCATATTAATAATAAAACAAATAGAAAATGGGCTGTTACATTATATTGTAAGTGCTATAATAGGTTCATAGGTAGGTACTAGGCTATCTGCCCAAAGGCATTTATAAGCCTAGCCAGAATGTGTTGGCTTTTGCCACCTCCTTAGATTAGTTCCCTGTGCCTCTGTCCAGCAGAGCCACTGAAGTGATCACCGAGGTAAACATTGTTTCCCATCCACTCGTCAAGGTTTCTCTTAAAGAGTATTAGTGAGGAGCTCTGCCTAATGTAGATTGGAATCTTGTTCCAAAGCATGGGAAGTCTCTGGGACAGGAATCTATCCCTCCATCATGTCCTATTTATTGTTGTGGCAAGGTTTAGACCCCTAAAGCGTGTGGTTTCGAGGGGATAAGGTTTTCTTTAGGTGGAGCATTTCCATCAATTCTGGGTTGGACGTGGCCTTGTATGTCAGGCCGAGATCACCTCTGAGTAGGCAGTATGCAACCGAGTACAGCTGATGCTAATGTCCTCCAAGCAAGGCATTACAGAGAAATAATGCACCTTCTAGGGGAGCAGAGTTCCTCCTCATGTGCTATTTCCCTGTAATTCCCATAATGTTGGGCATTGATGCTTGCTTGCTTAAAATATCATGTGTGTAGAATTTTGTGTGTTTATTTAGTCAGTGTTTTACCATGTCTGAACTTGCTTTTTCACTCATGTTGTTCTTTGTTTTTATTATACAATACTCAGACTAAAGAGAAATGGGTTTTGCATTTTATCTGTCAAAATTCCCCGGTCCTAAGTCCATTCTGTGAGGAAGATTGTGGTAATTGCACTTTGTTGATTTCAAAAGATATGAGAAATACTGTTGTATATGCCAAATAACTGCAATTGTCTTTGGAAAGTCCTTCTGAATCTTAAGAACTCTGGTTATAACAGGAAAGGGAGGAAAAGTCTATAGAAACACTCACATCCATGGGAATATAAAAGCATCTGTTTTCCAGGATGGCTTGCAGGGATTCCAAAAGCAAAATTTCTTTAACTGTCTGTTTTGAGTGGTGGTAAGCACATCTACTTGAGGAATTCCCCATGGATGACCAATTCTTTGAAGACCTCTGGGTTTAACTTCCATTCGTGAGGGTCTGTAGTAGACAAGCTAAACAAGACAAGGGCAAAGTTTTGGTCATAAAGAATAAATGTAGCCTGGAGGGACAAATGAAAACAAGTTGTTAGATCCCAAGCTACCATAGCTAGTTTGCAAATTGGGTAGGATGTGGCTGCCCTTTTTTTATGTACCTCATCACTGTGGTGTTACCTATCACTGCTAGTAGGGTGGCTGGAATCCAAAGATGGTTCAGAGATCTGAAAGCATAATATTTATCATTTCCTTGACTAATGTTCTGACTTGTCTTGTTTGTTCCATAGCTCTTGCACTGTCAGCCCATCTCCACCTCACCCTCTGACACACCTCCGCAAGCAAAGTCTGAGGCATCTGCCATAACTGACTGAGTGAGGCCTGGCAGACAGAAGGGAAAACCTAGGTTGACAGACAATTGATTTACCCACCAATTAACAGTTCCCTTTTTACAAACCCAAACAATGAAATTTGAAATGGTAGAGGGTGCTGGTGTTGAGTCCATACTGCCTTGACAAAAACTGAAGCTTTCTCATGTGAAGTCTGGCCAAGTAAATCTTGTAAATAATTGAGACCATCAAACCTACAGTTCTGAGACTTTCTATGGTCAATGCCAGAGTCTAGTTTAAAATTAACAAAAATATTGTCTGTAATTCTTCCTTTTGAAGAGGAAGGAAGGAGAGACTATTTATTTCTGTTCACCTGAAATCCCAGGCTGAGAATAAAGTTTACTGCCTAAGCCAGAGATTCTTGGCAAACTGAGAAAGAATCTGCAGACATCAGGTAATCATCTAAATGATGGAAATGAGAATATACTGCAACCTGCAATGCACTAGAACAATAGCCATTTACTTTGTAAACAGTCTCAGGGTTGTAGAAAACCCAAAGGGAAATGCAGCAAAATGAAAATGCAAACCAGATACTGAAACACACATGCACAAACAAACAAACAAAAAAAAAAAAACACCTGAAACTGTTGCTGATTGGAATGTGATGGTAAGCATCTTTTAAATCCAAGTTACCAGAAAATTGTGAGAAGGAATGAAGGGTAACAAGTACTGTAGTGAAAACATTTTGATATTTCGAACTATGATGTGAAGGTTTGCAAAGGAAAGGTCTAGAATAGATCACTAGAAATTTTCTTTCTTTGGCACCCGAAAGATTTTTTGAATAAAATTCATTCCCTGGTTGGTGGAGGAAGATGTTCTAATATCCCTTGAGATAGCATCTGATTTAGGACAGGAAAGTTTGACTGGGAGGATGTGGAAGAATTCTGTGAAACTGGGAAATAGTTTCCCAGTGCCAGATGTAACCTTTTAGAATACAAGTTATCCGGTGCCACAGTGGATAATGAAGACCTAAACTCTGGGATAGATTCAGAGAGTTGCCAGGATGTTGAATGGGGGAAATCCAAAAGGGTTATAGACTCAGTTTGGTTTTTGTAGGTTGTCCTTGGTTTTGGGAGGCTCCTCCTTTCTTCTTTGTTGACTCTCCCTGCCAGTGCTTTTTGAAATTCTGTTTGCTTATGACAACTGCCGATGTTTTGTTCAGGGCTGCTGTCACTGGCTCTACCCTAGATAATGAGGTGTTATTTGTTCATTCTTCTGCAGAAGTCCTTAACATTTTTTGATTAAAGGAAAAGGTAATTCAAGAGGTTAAACATGCTTTTCAACCTTCTTTTCCAAAAAAATCTAACTTTTCTGCCAGTTCACAAATGTATTTTAGAAAGTTTCTCAGATGAGGAATCTGAATGTGACAGAGAAAAAATAACTTTCTAACCCTTCTGAGGAGGATAACCTTCACTGAGTGATTGAAGTGCTCTCAATAGTTCTTTTATCAAGTCCAGCTAGTTATCTGTTCCTGATGAAGAAAAATTCCTAGACTCACCATCAAAGGATCAGAAGAACAAAGGGTTCCTGTCATGGGGAAGAGGCTTCTCTGTACAGTTAACTGAAGGAACATCCCTCTGTACCTTTTATGATGCCTGCAAGAGTGGTTCTCCCTTCCCTGGGAAAGGCAACTGGACAGCCACAGAGGGTGAGCACTGAACCTCAGTCCAGAGTGGCATCTCACAAAGCAACACCAGAGGACCAGGAGGAAAGGATTAGTGGTCTGAGGAATGGCTGATAACGACAGCAGAGTCAACCATCATCAGCTGACGGAAGACAGAAGCCACTTGAAGACTGAAGGTTCCCAGACATTTTTTTTCTTCTTGTGGCTTGAGGAAGATGAAAATGCCCTCCATGGACATGCATCCATGTGCAAGTTGTAAACAGACTCTATTAAGGTGATAGCAGAGCTAAGTAGAGTTAACAAAACCTCCTTTAAAAAAGGATAATTCTGAGGTAAAATGTTTTAGTTATAAGCACCAAACACACTTGCCTTTGCCCCTCACAATGTACTAATATGTAAGCAGTGCATTTCCTTATAAAATTCACTAATTCTCACAAAACATTAAGGAATCTTGACAGGAAATTAGGCCAGCTTACAACAGAGAAAGATGCCTGATAGGTGGTCAAGGAAGTGACAGGGATCAGTCACACATTCTGACAAAAATAATTTCCTTTTGGAAAATATATGTTGACCACCATGACTGCTAAAGTACTAGCCTCAGTTGAAGTAAAATATCAGAATACTTTTTAAAGCTCAACAAATTTACACAGAACTTCCCTCAGAGAACACCAGCAAACAAATTCAGCTCACAGGAAAAACGATTAGACGCTACCAGTGGAAAGGGTAGAAATATCATGAAATAAAGCACACAGATTAGAATACCTTCCTAAAAAAAAAAAAAAAAAAAAAATTTTTTTTAATCAGGGACCTCATATTCCCAACTTAGGAAAAACTGTAGCTGACTGTCAAATTCTGAAGACAGCAGGAGAGCACACTCTTTGTCAGCAAGAAAGTTCCAAGGAATTCGATACCAAGACACAGCTTTTATCCCAAGCCTCACAATTACCGATGCCTAGGGTATGTGAAATGAGTCCTAACACTTTGGAATCCTGGCTGGTTTGTCCAGATCTTTGCAGGATGTCCCATATAACTTAAGGCTACTGCAGCAGTGATCTTATGATGAACATCTGAGGAGTATCTGGAGACATCATTAGGCAGATAATGAAAAGAGGTAAAGATAAGTAGAACTAGTAAAAGGGCAATTATGGGTGAGAGACAGTGCTAGGAGAAATGAAGCAGATTCTCCTTGTAAGAATACTTTCTCAGCAGAATGAAAATAATTTCATTATAAAAGCTATGTTAATTGCTTGGCTAAAATATGATGATTAAACTCTCAATATCAAGTCAGATTCAGTAAAACAAAATTCCACAAAATATTAATCATAACCTAAAAAAAAAATTTAGAAGAACTGATGTAAAAAGTAAAGACAGAAATAACGTTCCATATGCAAACACATGACTGGTACTTACAAATGTGGGCTTTATATTATCTATTGCATATGAGGCAGTTTCATCCAACCTGCATCCTACACCATGTTTAAAGACAGTAACAAACATTTTCCCTATAATGGTAAGCAACATCTGCACTGAAAAGAATAGTTTAACTACATTTATATCATTATCATCATCATCCCCTTTTTTTCCAGTTTTCTACATGGGATCAGGGTGTCACCATCTCTATTCAATGCTACTCTTCTGCCTTCTTTGAACTCAAGCCTGACTGCCACAGGTCTTCTCTCAGGCAATCCATCTACCTCTTTGCTGGAAGCCCTCATTTCTTCATGCTTTCTTCTTATCTGCCCAAATCTTCTTCACCTGATTATCTTCTGCTTGTCTGCACATGTGCCCAAACCTCTGTAATCTGTTCTCTTTGACCTTTTCTGCAACTACAGCTACTTTGGTTTCTGCTCTTATGTTATTACTTCATTTAACCCACAGTGTGCATCCTACCACCTATCTCAGGCACTTCATCTCCATCACCTTCCTCAGCTTCTGTCTGCCTTTAGTGCCCAAGTTTCTGTACCATACAGTAATACTGGTCATATCATAGGATCATAGGAGGTTACTAGGCAAATGGCCCTGGGGCCCTCCAAGCCTAGCCAAGAGTTTATCCCCAAAAACGAAAACCTCAGTCAGCACCTGTTGCTCTTGTCATTGAGGGACACAGGTGGAACCCCTGGTGTAAATTTGTGGTTTCCCATCCACTCATTAAGGTTGCGCTTGAAGAGGGTCAGTGAGGTACTCTGATGTGTATGGAACGTCTATTCCAGAGATGGCGTACGCTCTGGGAGACAAACCTGTCTCTCTAGCAGGTTCTGTTGATGTTGCATATTAGATTCAGGCCTTTCAAGCAGGTAATGTGCAAGAATTCAGACTTATGGATATGGAGCATCTCTAGTAGGACAGGGTCTGAGATTGCCTTGCAGGTGTGAGACAGATCACCTCTGAGCAATCTGTATGATACCGAGTAAAGTGATAGTGAACTGAACCTGTCTGCATAGGTCAGGTGTTGGAGGCCATGAGTTCTCTTTGTGAGGTATTTCTGTGGTCTTTCCAGTTAGTGCAGATGTTTGAAGTGGTACATACCAAACGGGGCATTGTGCTCAATTATTGGTCTAATGAGGGAGGATTACAGAGAGGTAATAACCTCCTTTTGTCTGGATGCAATGCCTTTACTTATGAGATGAACCAAGTAAAAGGCTTTTCTGACCACTGCTGCTACATGATGGTCAAATGTGAGATTTTGTGTCAACCTTGAGTACCCAGGTCTCTCACCACAGGTTGTGTGCTTATGAGGTTGCCACTGATGTGGTAATCAGTAGGGGCCATGTTTTTTCCAAATGGTATGATGATACACTGTTTTGTGTACCCTAATTTTCAGCTTATTTGGCATCCTTCTTACAAACACTATCTCTGATGCTCCATGCCATTTGGCTGCAGCCCCTCTGATTCTAACTTTGACCTCCTCATTCAGACTTCCATTCTCCTCAACCACCCCCTCATAGATACTTGAAGCAGTTAAGCTTCATTTGGCTTAAAGGATTATTCTGGTAGTTGGTTTAGATGATTAAGGAGCTGTTGACAAGCTGTTTCTTATGGTCCAGAGGTACAAGATTTGAGTCCCTCAGCCTCCATTGCCTAACTCTGTGACTTTGAGCAAGTTACTAAACCAGAAACGGATCTGGGGTGGAATGTGAAAAAGGTGCATGGAGATTAGTGCTCTGTCCCAGAAAACAAAATAAAAATAAAACAAACCTGTGCCACTATTTTCTCTTGCATCTCAGTTCTCAGCATTCTTTTTTATTTCCCTGATTTTCTGCCATTTCAACTGTCTTATCTGTACTTAGTTTCATCCTATGTGCCTTCAATTTTGCATTCCATTCCTCTATCCTTTGCTGAAGTTCTTGTTCAGATTGTGTGTAATGCCACATTGTCTGCATACAGCAACTTTGTTGATCTGTCCCCTCTGACTGGTTTTCTAATGTAGCCTACATCAGCAGTATGAACAGCAGTGGGTTCAGAGCTGAACCCTGATGCACATCCACTCCCACTAGGAGTTCTTCTGTGAGACCTAATACTGTTCATACTTGGGTCATTGGGTCCTTGTATGTAGCTTGCACAAATTCTACCAATATTTCTGGGACTTTGAACCACAGCATCAGCTTTCTTTGGACCATGACATATGCTTTCTTCGGGTCTATGCCCAAGCTGGACTCTTTCCTCATCTCTACCTTCTTCTCAACTATCTGTCTCATAGTAAACATTGGGCCAGTTGTGCTGCATCCTGCTCTGAATCAGACCTGCTCATCTCCCGTCTTACTTTATACTACCTTGCATATTCCTTTATCAATCACCTTCTCCAGAACTTTTATGCAGTGTGATAGGAGGTTGATCCCACTGTACTGCCCACAGTTGTGAAAGTCCCCATTGTACTTGAACACATCTGGGATATGTCTGTCTCCACACTGCTACCCTCAGGAGCCACTTTATTTATTTATTTATTTGACATTTGTTTACCAGGAAAGTCCGACTGGACACATACCCATTTTCAGCAGAGGCCCGGGGAGAAAATCTCCAACATTTACCAAACAATAATATATGTAACATTTATACAGAATAGATATTAATATAGCAATAACCCACACCTGGGTGTGGGTAATGCTGGATTTACCCATGGTTGGTGTGGTTTGGTCATGAGGGCGAAGCCCGAGTGGGCAAACAAAGACAACTGTGGGTAAATCCAGCATTATCCACACCCAGAGGTGGGTTATTGCTATTATACAACGACATTATTTAAGAAAAAAAAATACTGACTTTTCTTAAATAATGGCATTGTAGAATGCCTCCTTGCTGCTCTTCTGCAGCTGTCTGGTATTCTGCAGCAGTTCTGATGTACTGCGCATGCGTATGCTTACGCAGTAAGTACATCAGAGCTGTGGGTGGAAGCAATGGAGAAAGCAAGATCTCCGTTGCTTTTTACAAAGTGTCTCGGTATGTTAAAGGTGTTTAACATAGTGAGACAGCTTTAAAAAAATCAACGGAGAAAGGAAGATCTCTGTTATTTTTTTAAAGCTGTCTTGCTATGTTAAACTCCTTTAACATAGCAAGACAGTGTCTAAAAAGCAACGGAGATCTTGTGTTCTCCATTGCTGTAAAAGAAGACTTATACTAATGGAAAAAGTCTGGGTGACCGGACCATTAGTATAAGTCTGATTTGCAGCGTGCACGCTGACCAATCAGCATGCACATTTTGGAATATTAATGGGGGGTCGTTTTGGAATATTAATTGGGGGACGTTGTATAATACAGGATAATACATTTGTACAAGAAAACACATGAATAAATGTAAAGAATATGTCATTTAACACTATAAACAGTAAATTTATTTTATTTTATTTATTTGACTTTTGTTTATCAGGGGGTCTGACTGGACTTGGTAGTCCATTTTCAGTGGAGGCCTGGGGAGAAAAGTTCCAAAGTATAATTTAACAAGCACACATTTTTCATATAAGTAATACATTAATTCCAGAGTAAACAAAGTAGAAATATATACAAAATATGATGTACACATGGATACATCAGCTGCATTTTTACATCAGACAGTAAGTAATGAATAGAAACTAGCTGGAAGAAATCAGGGTAATTTAGAGGAGTTAATGAGATGGGAAGAGAGATACATAAATAGAGAAGAAATGGATATAAGAGAATTGAGAGTTGGGAAAGAGGGCAAGAGTTAACAGAATAGATAGCACCATCATCCTTGGGATGAGTGTGAGCAGATCCACTCATCAGTTAAATGTACCTTGGGAAGTTGCTTGAATTTGGGAGGGTTGCTGGTATTTCAGAGATGTTGAGGGATGGTTTTCCAGTCCTTGGATGTATGATCCGAGTAAACAAAATCTCCAAAACTGTAATTAGATTATATGACTTTTAGTAGGAATTTGTTGAAAAATCTTAGGGATCTAGTGTTGCAGTAGCATTCTAGAAGATTTTGTAGAGCTGGGCATTTCAGGTACTTCTCCCCTATCTCACCCAGCATCATTATCATATCTGCTGTGACCTAACCTGAGTCTGCTGCTTTCCCTGACTTCATTTTCCTTAGTGTTGCCCTTACTACTTCTATGCTGGGCTTCACCTCTTCTGTTGTCATAGGCTGCGTCTGAGGCAGTACAGCTTCTGTGGGGGGTTTTTCATTCAGAAGCTGCTGGAAGTACTCCTTACATCTGCCTTTGATGCCCTGTGGACTGGTGAGAAGGTTCTTGCATCCCTTATGAAGAGTGTCTGATTATCTTCTTCACCCTTCCTTCTTTATATTGCAACCTGATATAGTTTCTTTGTGCCAACTTCTGAGTCACTTCCAGAAGTTGGTAAGAGTGCAGCTAATGCCATGTTCTTTGCTATTGCAATGCCACTCTTAGCATCTTTGTTAGGCCAGGTTAGGAGGGAATACTGGTTGACTATCTCCCATTTGTTCTTGCATTCCTCCTTATTCCGCATATTAAGAAAAAATTCTATTTCTACATGATGAAGCTTTTCCCCCTGTTCGTAGTTTTAGCCAATACATAATTCTGTAACTTCTTTTAAGGCTAACTTTAAGCATAATTATTTCATCCTGCCTTAGTATAAAATGTTTGGGTTCTTGCAACCACCTTAATCTCCAAAATCCCATGTAAGTCACCAACTCTCAAAATTCTGTGCAACAGTGAGACTGGGTCTTGTATCAAGTTACTTCAAAAGTGCTATGTGGGAATTAGAAGAGTAAGAAAGCCAGGCTTTCTTCACCTCTCTGCTAATTGGACAGATGCTGTTTACCTGCTTTCATCTACATGTGAAAGGAATTAAAATCTAGGAAAATTGGTATTTAAGCTGCCAATTTAGTGCACACTCCATGCACCATTACCATTACATACACTCATTAAGCACATCACACACAGCCTGTTTATAACTAATAACATTGCATGTACTTAACTTGCATTTTTCATTTTTGTTCTTTGTATATATGGTACAGTTTTAATACCACAGGTAGTTTTTTTGTCATTCTTTTATGTTTTGTTCATAGGTGTGTACTAGGCTAATGGCCCTGGGGCCTTTATAAGCCAAGCCATAGGATTACCCTGGCATAGTGCCACCCGACCTTAGTTCCCAGTGCCTCTGTTGAGTAGAGCCACTGGAGTTATCCCTGGGGCAAATTTTCTATTTCTCATCCACTCATCAAGATTATCTCTGGGTTATGAACCTGTTCCTCCAGCATGTTCTGTTAATTGTGGTAATGAGGTTGAGGCCTCTGGAGCGTGTGGTGCGAAGGGATTGGGATTTCTTTAGATGTAGCATTTCTAACAGAGCTGGGTCGGACATGGCTTTGTAAGTCAAGCAGAGATAGTCTCGAAGTAGGCGATATGAGACAGTGAATAGTTGGAGTTTTTTGAGTCTGTCCATATACAACAAGTGTTTAAGGCCTAGGATCCTCTTTGTGAGGTACTTTTGTGGCCTCTCCAGTTGTTGTAGGTGTCTAGTGAGGTACATGCCAAATGGGGCATTGCAGTCAATGATTGGCTTAATGAAGGAAAAGTAGAGGGAGACAATGTCCTCTTTCTTCCCAGATGTAAAACCCTTAGTAATGAGATGTGCCACATAGAAGGACTTTCTGACCACAGTGGCAATGTGGTGATCAAAAGAGAGGTTGCTGTCAACCTGTGGTCCCAGATCTCTTATAACACCTTCTGTGTTCAGTGGACTACCATCAATATGGTAATTCATGAGAACCGGGTTTTTCCCAAAGGGGATGATGACAGATATTTTGGCATTGAGCTTAAGGGCATGGTTCTGACACCAGTCATTAGTTTCAGTGAGGCCATTCTGTAGGATGTCAGCCATCACTTGGGGAGTTAATAATAGCTCCCAGCTTGCAATCATCTGCAAACTTTGTAAGCCAGAGTCCCTTTGTGTTGGCCTGGACTTCAGAGAAGTAGATACTAAACAGGAGAGGATCCAGGACCGAACCCTGTGGGACTTCACTAGTGACTAGTTGGTAGTCTGACTTGGAGTCAGCAACTTTCACACTGTGGGTTCTATCTGTAAGCCAGTTTGCAACCCACCTAGTGATATAGGGGTTGATGCCTAGCTTAGTGAGTTTTTCAGTGATTCCTGAGTGGGGAATGGTATCAAAAGCCTTGGCCAGATTAAGGTAGGCTGTGTGAACCACCTTGCCTTCATCCACAGCACTGGTGACTGACTCAAAGAAGTCGACCAAGTTGAGCAGGCATGATCTACCCTTCAAAAAACCAAACTGTGTGGAATCCAGAGTTTGGAGATTCCCTATATCCTTGTTTATTAGGTCCATGATGATGTGTTCCATAGCTTTGCAAATCAGGTTCGTCAGGCTAATGGGGTGATAGTTCCCAGGGTTTGTAGTCACTCCTCCTTTGTGGAGAGGGATGATTGTAGCAGTGCACCATTCAGTAGAGACAAAGCCTGAGGCGAGGCTGTGACTGAACAGGGCACACAGGTGAGGTGCCAGTTCACTCTGTAGCTCATGTAGCACACAGCCAGGGATATTGTCAAGTCCCATAGAAGCTGTATTCTTGGCCTTGGACAGTGCTGTTTTAACCTGTGCAGCAGTAATACTGGGTGCCTGGCAATCTACTGGTACTATGACTGGTCCTTTGGGGGGGGATAAAGTTGGCACTGAATCTGTCAGCCAGTGTACTGGCAATATCTGTTGGCTCGGTATAGGAGGTACCATTGTGCAGTAGCTCATAGCAAATCTGGGTATTGCCGTGGAGATTCTTTACATAACTATAGAAGGCCTTGTGGTTGTCTTTACTATCTGCTGCAATTCTGTTTTCATAGCTAGCTTTAGAGGATTTGATGAGGGATCTCAACTTTTTGTTGAAGCTGATAAGGGAGTTTTTCCAGTCTTGGGACTTCACCTTATTCCACATCAGTTTCCTCCTCCTGTTGTACAGTTTGTTTATGGCAAGGAACCACCAGATTGGCTTCCTTTTTTTGGAGGAGAGTGTCTTGGATCTATTGGGTATGGCGAGATCCATGCATTTGTGTATGTATTCGTACAGTGCATTGGTGTATGATTCGGCGGGCATACAACTATTCTCCATTTGCATGGGTGCCATGAAGTTAACCACCTCTGTTTTTAGGAGTTTTTCATGGTGATTACCTTTGCGGTGGGGGTGGGAGGGATATGGATTTCCAAGGTAATTAGTTTGTGGTCAGATCTAACCAGGGAGGACCTGACTATTGGTGTAGAGTAATGGTCGCCCATGTTAGCAATGACCAGGTCAAGGATGTTGCTACCTCTAGTGGGGTCCAGGGCATTGGAATTAATGAACACCAGGAAGCGTTGGGCAAGTGTATTGGTACATGAGTAGTTTTCCCAGTTAATGGAGGGGTAGTTGAAGTCACCTAGGAAAAGAGTGTTAGTTTTGGGCCCTAATATTCTCCAGGGTGCTTTGGAAAGTGGAGTGTGAGTCTTGGGACATGGTTGGGGACCTATAGCAGGCTACGACATGAATCGCTGTCTTACCCAGTGTTAGCTGTACCTGAAGTATCTCTGATGCATTATATTGGGATACCAGTCTGGAGGTGTGCGCATTCTTTATGAATATGGAAACACCACCACCTTTGGAGCTTCCTAGAAGTGCAGGGGTGCTTTCTTCTGCCTTGAACCAGGTCTCTGTTACAGGACAAATGTCAATGTTCTCCATTTTAAGGAGTGATTCAAGCAAGTGCATTTTGAGATTTAGACTTCTAGCATTGAGCAGCACGACCCTCAGACTGCATTTGTTTGCAGCTGTTATGGTGGTAATTTGGTCTTTGGAACATCCCCTAAAAAAGGCATTATAGGGGGTGGCAAGAGCCTTGGCCAGTATCCGGAAGCCCAGGGGTGACAGATGCAGGGCATCTCTGGCAAAGCATCGAGGTCTGTCAGTCATGTCATCCCAGGCAGACAGATACTGGATCCCCTTAGAATGATACCAGAAACTTAGCCACTTGTTGAAATCAGTCATTTTTTGCTTGTACTGTGATATCATTCTGGGTAATGGTAGTATGCTGCTCAGGGCTAGGGTCATATCCACCTGGGCTACATAATCCGAGAGCTCTTCCATGTCTCTTTTTATGTAGTCTAGGGAGGTAAGTCTCAGATCATTCACACCCTCATGTACAATGACAGAATCATATTTGTACCTGTTGTTGAGGGACCTGAGTGTGTTATGTGACAGATCCTGGCACCTGACAGGCAGCTGACTGTTACTTTCTCCTTATTCAGTCTAGTGAGTGGGACATCAGTGTGCCTCACTATGTCACCTATGACTAGTGTGTTGGGCATGCTGTTTTGCCTTAGGGGTGTTGGTTGAGTGGCACACTGTTTAGGAGAGTTATGTGTCTCGTGATTAGTGTTGTGTTGTGGTGGTTAAGTGTATTTCTGCCTTGGAGGTCTCTGCTGTTTGAGTAGATTTTTATTGAGAGCCTCTGCGAAGGTGGATGTGCAGTTTGTGTTTTTATGTGAAGGCAGTGCTGGTGTGTGTTCTGGAGGGCTATGTGTTCCATGTGGTGTGGTGCAAGTGTTGACCTTTTCCTCTTGACCAGCTATTCCATTCTTGACTGGAGAGTGTGTGGCTTCAAATTTGGATATATAAGTGCATCTCTCACAAGTCTGAGTGTTGGGAGGTAAAAGGTGTACATGAGGCAGTTGGTACATTGCCTCAGGATGCCCAAGTTCACCAGGTTAATAGGAAAAAGCACAGGGAACTGACCGTTAGACATGCCTGGAGGGGTGGGCATTGATAATAAGTACTGGATCTGTTTCCTTGTAGAATGTATAGTGCTGGTAACACTTTTATGTGCTACAATAATTGCTACAAGAAGTCTGGTAAAGTGCTAGACTAATAAGCTAGTATAAGTGGAAGAGAGGAGGGAACTAGTAGATCTAAAACAAATTGAAGTTCACACAAATGAATTTGTGCGTCAGTGCTTTACATACCATTGATGCCTTTTCTCTTTTTAAGTATCCTAATTAATTGTCAGCTCTGAATAATAAAGGTATACCTGTCTTCTCTTGATGCTAGTGTAGACAGATATTTTAAAGGATAAGCAAACAGAAAAAACTTCAGAGAGAGAATATACTCATTGTCAATGTTAACATGCTGACAGCACAGAATGATCTTTCCATGGCATGGGGAACAATAAAACAGAGCTAGCAAATGGATGACGTAGAGAAAGAAAACATAAGCAGAATAACATTTTGCACCATAAATCCACAATAGCCAAGAAGAGATCAGAATTTATGTTAATATCTGTATGGCTAACACAGTTATTTAAATGGGAGAGAATTAACAAGCCCCACCCAAGAGATGACATAATATCCAGCTATTCATCAACCCAGATCTTGTTAGTGGTGGCTATAGCTTGTGGAAACCTGAGAATTTTAACTCATTCATGCCTATAGTTCATACATCTCAACCTCTTAGCGCAAGAAATCTGGATGAAGCCTGACATAAGGTGGGGGGGGCAAAGGTCCAAAAACAGGAACAGATTTATTTGTCTTAGCATGCATTTTTATGAAGAATATTAAGTCTGAAACTCAAATGTATGTCATTATTTAGCGACGTAAATCTTTAAATCATCCCAGTGATATGTGAGAAAAACACAGATTTTATGAGAAACAGACAAAAATATGAAGCAAAAATCTGGACATTCTGTGAAAATCTGGACAGCTGAGATGCATGCTATAGCTTCTTTTTTGTATACTTCCGGTTCTCACCCATAGCTCCTTTTGGCATCCAGAACTTTTCTGGGACTGGCTTCATTTACTAATTGACTTAACTAATAAAGACAATATTAGAAAGTGCAAGGAGCTATTAACAAAATTACACCAGCATTCTTAATCTAGGATACCACTCAGTAGAGAAATTAATCACTGATCACATACTATTCATAGTTTCATATTTATTTTCATATGTTCATAACTGAGAGCCCTGCATGTTATCGAGGGGCATGATGTGATATGCCATGGTGGGAGACCCTAAAATTCATTGTCAATGTCCATTTATATCACACTATACCCGATATATTGCTAGTTGTCTGGTAGTAATTATGAAAATAAACAATATATCCATACATTCTTAATACTTTAGAAACAAGTGACTTAAACTGTTGAATGACTTCAGGTGAACCCTTCAATATTATTGAAGAAAACATCTTTCAAATTTGCATTGTAGGTTACAAATCTTGAGAAATATTCATTGTTATTTTTATTGCTAATTACACAATTAATATTGTGTTTGTAAATTTCTGTAACTATTTCAGACATGCAGTCATTGAGGAATTTCTTGTTACATAAAAATGTTCTCTGGTTAATAAAAATGTTCTATCAATACATGTTTATGTTATACAGTTTGCAAGATATGACAAATTGTTTATGAAAGCAAAAATATATTTTGGGGTTTTTGTGCATTATAATATATTATAGTTTTTATGAAATAGCTATGAATGCACTGACTATTATCACTGCAAAGAATACTTCTTACTGATAACATTGCTATTTGTGCAGTTTCAATAGCTTTCTTTGTTCTCAAAATATTTACTTGTGTATCTTATCCTTTGTAAGTTTATTTTTCAAAAAATGCTCAGGAATGCACAATGCGTGTAGGCTGCAAGAGAAGTGGCATTCTGCACCAGTTAGGTGTTAAAGAATTAATAGAAAGTGGTTTAGAAGTTTGACTTATTTCGTATTCAGATCAATCTTAACAGTTAAAATTTCAGACAAACACAATTGAGATTGCACTGAAGAAGGTGTATTAGTAAGACTGAAGCCTACTTATAATGCTTCTCTGCAACCTCCTAAGGGAGGGTATCTGTAGCTTCACACCACCACCACCCTCAGAAGATGCAGACAACTATGCTGAACAGTACACCAATGCAGTATCCAAGCACCTGTACAACTGCATGGACTTAGCCATACCCAATAGAACTAAAACCTGCTCCTCAAGGAAAAATAAACCTGTTTGGTGGACATCCTCAACAGGCCTTACAACAAAAGGAAGAAACTGTTGTCTAAAGGTAAGAAGGAACAAATTCCAAATTGGAAAATCTCCCTCCTTAGCCTCAACAAGCAAATTAGATCACTACTGAAAACCTCCAAGACCAATTGTGAATCGAAACTAGCCTCAACAACAAAGGGAAACCATAAAGTCTTCTTCAGTTACATCAGGAACCTCCGTGGTAAAGCCCAGGCTTGTTCCAAATTAGTACTTAACATCATCACTTACACTGATCCTGTTGACTTAGCCAATCTGCTAGCAGGTTCAGGGCAAGCTTCACCCCCATCCCCCCAAACACACTTTCGACATCCCTGATACTTGTCCCGCATCTCACATCTCTGTAGATCAGGTGTTGCAGCCCCTATCCAAGGCAAAGAACTCAGCTTCTACGGGACCTGATAGTATCCCAGGATGTATTCTGCACCATCTCCAGCAAGAACTGTCTTTGTTATTGAGCACTCTATTCAACCACAGGCTTCATTCCAGCAGAGTGGAGAACTGCCATTGTCATCTCCTTGCACAAATGTGATGCCACTACTGACCATGGAAACTATTGCCCTATTAGCTTGACAAGTTTGATCTGTAAAGCCATGGAGCGTATTATGGATCTCATAAACAAGGACATAGGCAATCTCCAAGCACTTGACCCCACCCAGTTCGCATTCTTCAAGGGCAGATCTTGCCTGTTGAACCTGGTTGATGTCTTTGAGACTGCCACCAAGGCCCTGGATGAGGGAAAGTCAGTGCATACACCTAACCTTGACTTGGCCAAGGCCTTTGACACAATCCCCTACTCGGGCATCATCAAAATGCTAACACAACTTGGCGTAAATTCTTATCTCATCAGGTGAGTGGCCAATTGGCTCACTGACAGGACCCTCAAAGTCAAAATAGGCACCTCCACCTCCAATATCAGACCTGTCACTAGTGGAGTTCCCCGGGGATCTGTCCTAGGACCCCTACTGTTTGGCATCTATTTCTCAGAGGTCCAGGCAAAGACAAAAGGTCTGTGGCTGATCAAGTTTGCAGATGACCAAGTCGGGTGCTGTCACTGACTCCTCAATTGATGTTAACATACTATAAGAGTGTCTCACAGGAACTAATGACTGGTGCCAAAGTCATGGCCTCAAGCAAAATGCAAAAAAATGTATCATCATACCATTCAGCAAAAACATGTCCCCTACCGATTATCACATCAATGGCAACCCTCTAAGCACACAACCTGTGGTGAGACACCTGGGTACTCAGGTTGATAACAATCTCATAATTGACCATCATGTATCTGCAGTGGTCAGAAAAGCCTTTTACTTGATTCATCTCATAACTAAAGGGATTGCTTCCAGAAAAAAGAAGGTTATTACCTCTCTATACTCCTCCCTCATTAGAATAATAATTGAGTACAAAGCCCCATTTGAGATGTACCTCTCCAAACATCTACATCAACTGGAAAGGCCACTGAAATACCTCACAAGGAGAATCCATGGCTGCTTACACCTGTCCTATGCAGACAGGCTCAAATCACTATCAGTCTACTTGGTATTGTACAGTTTGCTCAGGGGTGATCTATGTCTCACCTACAAGGCAATCTCAGACCCTGCCCTAATGCTCCCTATCCATAAGTCTAATTCCTCATGCACTACCTGTTCAAAAGGCCTGAATTTAATATGCAACATCAATAAAACCTGCTTGAAAGACAGGTATGTCTCCCAGAAGCTGCCCCATCTCTTGAATAGACTTCCCATGCACATCAACCAGAGCACCTTGCTGACCCTCTTCAAGCCCAACCTTGATGAGTGGATGGGAAACCACAAATTTCTCCCAGGGGTCCCACCTGTGTCCCTCATTGACAAGGTTGACAGGTGCTGACTGAAGTTTTGTTTTGGGGATAAACTCTTCGCTAGGCTTGTAAGAGCCCCAGGGCCATTAGCCTAGTAACCTCCTATGATCCTATAAGCCAGGAACAGTTGCTTTGAGATTTAATAAGTAATTCACTGTGGTTATTGTCCAGAGTGGTCCTTTGTGTTGTAATGAACAAGTGGATTTCTGACACCAGAAAAATAGTTTGGTCTTTTTTTTCATTAGTTGAGATTGCAATTAACCAATGAAGTGGACAAGAAGGATAAGACAGGTTGAGGTGGATGAAAAATCAAAACTGAGAGAAGCAGTTTCAGGGTAATTAGTA